>NW_027180555.1:0-88938 GCF_040956055.1 Brachionichthys hirsutus | reverse complement strand
TGTCTTGACATTGGCAGGCACATTTGATTTGGTGCTGATGTTTTTAACGTCCTGCGACACAAACGAGATCGAGGTGTCCCTGATATTATCTTCATGCGATTGAAACTAAATATTGATCATCTACAAATATATATGACATCACTCTGGGTGACGTGAAATCCTTTGCAAGCAGCTGCTGGATTTCATTTGCCTTCACTGTTTTGAGCTAGAAGCGGAACGACTCGAGGGCGGAGGAGGAAGTGAGAATATCTCAAAACATTTAGGATTTTAACATTAAGAGTAAAATGATGCAAGATCTCCAACACCATCAAATTTAAACTTTAAAACGAGCCAGGGTTATCTTTAAATAAATGTTTTTTTTTTTTTTAAGTTACTAGTAATGCTGATAAAAGCAATTTACGGTATGTGCAGATAAATATTGATCACATCTGTGTGTCCTTTATATCGTTCTCTTCATACTGAATGCATTTTGAAAATCAAGTTTGTAATTTGATAATCCTGATCACTTGGATGTTTCTTCTTTGAACGTGAAGCTGGTACCTGGATGCTTTATGATGAAATGTTCTATGTTTTCCTGTTTCTCTGCACTTGCAGAACTTTGAATGGATGTCTTTTATTAAAAAATGTTTTTTTTTATTTGATTAAAATGTGTTGCTCTTGGAAAAGAGTTCTAATGTTCCTGGGAAATGATGTTGTGTTGATCCGTCGGTTTGACACGAGTGCTGTCTTCACGGTCCGGTGGATGGACTGATCAAACATCTCCAGTTACCGTTTTTTCTTTCTGTTGTGTGTATAAAGTTAATTTTCATAAATAATCTATTAAACAAGATCAGGCTGTCTGATATTAGGAACCCCCCCTCATGTTTACTAAAGTCAAAGTCACCACCTTTCTCCTTTGGTGGTTCTGTTTCTGTAAATAAAGGCTTGGTAACGACGGCGGTGTGAAAAACATCTGGCAGTGTAAATGTGAGCAGCCAACTTGGCCCAGTTTTCACTGGTGCTAATGGGACACAGAATCGGGTCGACTCCTGCCTCTGGATCTGGTGCCCAGGGTCCATCTTGAATTCAAACCAACCAGGTTATTGTGCTGGGCCCTAAACTATTAGGGTCATTCTCTTTATGCTCAGATATCAGTGCTTGTATGTAAATATTGTATCCTTTATTTATAAGGTGAGCAATTAACAAAAACGGAGGCAATAAAATGCTCCTGAATAAAAACAAATACAAAAGTGATAACGGTAAGTGATCTGATTCAATAATCGTTCATAGCACAACGTTGCTATTTATTGTATAAGGAACGTCGAGGGTGGAAGTAGCAGAAATTAAATAAAACTGGAGACGAAAATAAACGTGTTTATAAAACAAGGGTAAACCTTCGCATTAAAAAGTGGTGAAAGTCGATGGTGGTATGTTGACTTGATTTACCAAAAAAGTGGAATTGCAGTTTATTTGAATGGAGTTTGGTGAAGTTAGAGAAGGCAATACAGAGAGCTGTTATCCCTGCATTACTGCCTTTTCAATTATACTGTTAGATGCTTGGAATACTTTACTTTACTGGTCTATTATTATTTATGAGAATCCCACATTGCTCATATTATTTCTGGTGATCATTTTCATGACTTCTCTTTCGGTTTGGCATCTTCCAGGAAATGTAAAGGTTATCGGAGCCATAAATTAGTTTATGGGAATCCACTACTTCTCTTTAACTGGAGCATCTCAATGCCTTCATCAGCAGCTTTAGGAAGCGGATTTAACCACAGAACCCACCCAGAAGCGGGTAAGCTTATAAGGTTACCTCTGATGCAACCTTATAAGCTTACTGTCCTCATGCTGCTGCCTCAAGTAGAAACTGAAATTGCTTTTGTGGCTTTTTGCAGGTCCAAATGTATCTTAACAGAAAGTTCAAGATGTTGAGAGATAGATTTTCCACGTCTGTAAAGCCACTTAAAATCCTTCATTGTAAATGTCCTTACTGGTCGTTTGTGTAGTACCTAATTTCCGCCACTAGAGGACCCTCGAGGTAAACACAGAGCATTTCTGTGTGGTGTGGGATTGTCAAACGTGGCCCTCCAAGTCATTGTTTGTGGCCCACGAGAGCTGTGTGCAGACATTAGTTTTTGTAAAATGCTGCATCTGTCTTAGCAGCTCGCAGTTTTTAGTTGTTCTGCAGATCTGCCCCTCTCAACTGTGACAAAAGAGTTTTGAACAAAGTTAATGCCATAACTTGTGTTGGATGATATTTTTCTTTATTGATTATTTAATATTATTTACTTGAATAAGTTTGATTATTGATCAATGGAGTAGTGTGGTTTTCTTAACCTGGTCAATTGAAAGGATTTATGTTATAATAACAGCAATAATCTATCCATATATTTTTACAACTATACAATTGAATATGCAATTTGTAACTTAAGTAGTGAACTGATCAAACGGAAAATTTCAGCAACATGGCAATAACAATAGCAACACGCTGCAGTCAGGAAATGAATAATCTGCTGGCAGTGACTATTGAAAGTTATTTGAAATTTTTGTTTTTTCCAGCATGTGCTGACATGTTGACCCCGGCGACGTACGGCGCTCAGGATCAGCACTGGACAGCTACATAGGTAGTCGGCTATATATGGAGCTCTCCAGTGCTGCTCCCGAAAGTGCCGCGGAATTGACTCAGGGAATATTCTTTATCTTGCACATGCTTTTGGACATGTTTTCATGGAAATGGGGCCTCTGGCTGAGGAACTTCTTTGCATCACATGATCACGATTTGGACCCTGAAAACGTCTCTGGGTGCAGCCCAGGTGTCGTCCCCCCCCCCCCCCAACTGAAGCCAACTGTGCGCAGATTTCATTATGTGTGTCTATTTTTCTCCCTATCTGCTCACAACTGCAACACCTTCACGGCAGATTGATGCTTCATCTTAATTTATTGTGCTGTTATTGATTAGCACTGCGCTCTTCAGTGATGCATAAAATTAACACTGTGTTATTGGGGCATGGATTTCTCTCAGGCCTTGACAAGATAACCCATTATTGCGCGACTTCTCCTAATTTGTTTTGCTTCATTCACAAGTATAAAGTAACATTCGGACATCCCCTATAACAGGTCTATCCTAGCCGTGCCATCAATGGCCACTAATCTTTGCTGCTCCTAATTACATCAGGATTGTCAGCCTTAATTAACCAATCTTTACTTTGCCTGCTTAATGCTGCTCTCAGCTGAAGTGCATTAGTTCAGCTGTGTGCGTTTACTGAATAGGAGTTTCCAGTTTTCCACTCTACTTCAAAATACCCTCAAATTATGTTGAAAAAGAATTGTCGTTCCATCTTTAATGAGGAAAGCAAAACTCTTTCACCTATTTGAAGTCACATCTTAAGTTTAAGTTAATAATAAATACACTGTGATACAGAATGTACAATAATTCTTGTCTGTAGATTCTCTTCTGCCTTGTTCAGAATCAAAGTGTTTAACTGGCTGTCTGTTAGCAACATAACTCAAAATGTTACGGACGGATCTTGATTACATTTTCAGGGACTTTCCTGAATTTTGTCTGCAGTTCTCTAAAACTTTGAAGAGGCCAATGGATGGAGTACATATCTCTATCTTTAATTTGAAGTTCCACTACTTTAATAGCAAGAATAACACACAAAACAGTTCAATTAACTTAAATGCACAATTTTATTTCTAAATATGCTACAAGTTAAAAGGTAAAACAGGAGAATCTACATTTTTAACCCCTGAGCACCACAACCCGGTGTCCCTGCAAGACACCGGGTTTATGTATGATGAATAATAAAGAAAACATTTAAAGCATCATACACATTTAATAAAGCAGCAAGTACCTAAAGCATAGCATAGCATAGCATAGTTTAGTAACACTACAACATAAACAACAAATTACGTAAATCGATTTTTTTTTTTCCTATTTGGTTGCCTCATAGTCAGGAAAATCAAGTTGCACGGTTACGTTTTGAAAAAGTCTTTGGTACAAAATGTTCAACCATCATTCAATATTATGCAGAGATAATGGGATGATGGGTAGACTCTAATGTGGAGCCACGATCCAGGGGCGCAATACGACCCAGGGTAAAAGTCAACTCTGGGCTCTCCAGGGGGCTGACTACTAATGTAATGGCCTCAGTCATATTTTACTCATCAACTGAAACAGATCACGTAAAATAAATTTGAAAATATATTAAAAGCAGCCCATAAAAACAGTCTGTTCAAAACATGATTTTAGGAACAATATGCATGACAACTGCGTCTTAGTCTTAGACAGTGAAACGCAACTTTTTGGAGAAATCTGACATAAATACAGCATCGCACAAAGTAGCAGTAGTACCTTTTTCTTTTTATATATATCTGCAGTTCTATGTTAATCCTTATGTTTCATGGCTGACGGGACAACTATAAATCTGCTGTCCTGTCCCCGATCAGGTTGGTTGATCTAATCCGTACTGTGGCTGAAAAAAGCCTGTTTTGATCTGCTAACATAATAACCAATGTAAAAAGCAACACTTTATTCTCTTCTATAATGGTTTGTGTTCACATCATTTAAACATGGATACGTGAAACACCGTGAATACTTTGATAAAGTGGTTGTTGGCACAGTCTATAGTGCAGGAGGTAGATGTGTGGCAATAAAATATTCCCCTCTGAAACAACGGTGACGGTCCAGAGATCGGTTCCAGGAAAACAAAGACCTTTAAATGCCTGCACAACAAGAATACATTTAACATATGAGGTATACATACTTTACAGTGAGTATTTACATGTGGAAGTATCTGCATAAATATCTCTTTGTTTTTGACTCTCCTCCTACTTGTCCTTGCCTCTGTCTCTCCCTCTCTTTCATTGTCTCTCTCTCTCTCTCTCTCTCCTCTTCTGAACGCAGCCGGTCAAGACAAATGGCCGTCCACTATGAGCCTTAGGATCTGTCCAAGGTTTCTGCCTAGTAAAAGGAAGTTTTTCCTTGCCTCTGTCGCCAAAGTTCTTGCTCTAGTGGGTCAAATTGGGTTCTGTCTTTCCCTGCTAATCCTGTAAAGTGCCTTGAGATAACTTTCCGTTATAATCTGGCGCTACAGAAATAAAATTGAATTGAATTAATGTTCTATAACAAAAACTGTATGTTTGATGTTTACGTTTTTTAGCTCTTCAGCAGAACAAGAGAACGGTAAGTCAATTTACCATTGAACTGTTACACATGGATGTGATAAGTTTGAGAGCTGAAAGACAACGGTAGGACAGAGACCCCGTCCTCAAAAACAGGGATGGAACAGAGAAATGTACACAGTAAGATTTGTTTATTTGGTTCCACTAGTTTGCTGTTTTAAATCTGTTTTTATTTTACCTGAACCTGCTTAAATAAATGATGTCCTGTTCGGTCAGAGAGGAACTCAGGGGGAAGAATTACTGAGTCCATGGAATGAGGAAGAGGACGAGGAAGAGGACAAGGAGCAGGAGGGCTGGAACTGTGTGGGACTCTTCTTTCCCTGAGCCTGACAGTTCCTGTGTCTCCCACGGTGTCCCGTCATCGCAGCTATGGCCAACTGCTGCGCGAAAAGGACACCTGAGGAACAGACGCCGTTAAATGCCGTGAAACCCTAATGTCAAGATAAAGTGCAGCTGAAGACTAAGACTAACCAGCTAGATTCAGCAACCTCAAAGCCCCTACCAACCATCAGCAGCCACGCCTTAAACCCTGACTCTGCCTTCTGTTCCCTGCCAGATGATTTCTGCAGCACGCATGCAGACCTGTTCCTTTCCCATCTGTGACCTCCCGTATTGCACCTGCCATCATTGCTTTCTGCTGCTCCGTCTCCAGAGCGTGTTGCAGTAAAACTTTGCTTATCGACCTTTGTGAGTTTTAAGCTGTGTATTTATGTTGTGTTTTTTGTAACTTGGACTCCAGCAGGTATTATGTATTATGTCTTATTTATTCCAGTAAATCTTTCATTAAACCCCTCCTCTGGTCCACGTCTCTGCATTTTGGGGTCCACTCTCTAGTTAGCCGTCACACAACCATCACCAACCAATGGGAGGTCCCCTCCTAACAGGTCTTTTATTTGCCAGGATTTTATTCTATCCAGAAATATCCATCATGAATCTCTGCCAAGTCGTGGTTCTTTTGTCCCACCAGCTGTCTAGCAGCTAATCAGTTGTCGGGCAGAGGTAGAACGGGGTAGTGTCTCCCTTGAGCCGGCTCCAAGCCCGGATAAATGCAGAGGGTTGCGGCAGGAATGGCATCCGGCGTAAATCTTTGACAGAATTAAGCATGCAAGCGAATAGAAGGTCGCGTTGCTGTGGCAACCCCTGACGGGACAAGCCAAAAGAGGAAGTTGTCGGGTGGAGGAGTTGAGTCAGGCATCATTTATAACCACAGCTAAAAATGTTCCTCTTCCTTTGGGTTTTCTGTTAAAGGTTTAGTTTTATTATATCCACATATTATTGCCATACACGTTTGCTGTCCCCTGTGCATTTGAGATTTAATTTTGAACAGTCTGAAAAATGTAACTCATCACGAGTCTCACAGACATGACTTGACCCTTTGCTGTTTTAAGGTGGTATTTTTCACGTGTGATTGCGAGGATGGATTATCTCTTTGTGAGGTTTTTCTGCTTTTCTTGTGAAAATGAAGGCTTAGACTCAGTAAAATCAGCCTGACAGATTTAGAAATCCTGATTTTAAGCCAGTAAAATCATTTATACCCTTGAATTTAAGACACTGTCTACTTGTTGTTGTTTTTTATTCAGTAAAACCAGTAAATTATCACTGGCAGCACATATATTTCAGTATTCAAAGATGGTGAGGTTAGCTGGGAGCAGGCTGAACTGAACCTTTCTGCTGGTTCTGAGAGGGTCCGATGTGATGCCCCCAGGCTTAGACCCAGAAGTGTTAAAGCAGAGAGGCAGTAATTACCTCCAGACACAAGCCTCCTCGATCTACACATAGACCTACACACTCTAGACAGGCACATAAGACAATAAGCCGCATCGACGTCAGATCCACAGGCTCAATTGTGAGATATTTAACTTTTTTAACTCGATTGGACAGCCACTTCATTAAGATGGATTTTATAGCAAAGACATCAAATTGCGCGGAGTACTAGACGCCAGGGTGCTGCTATAACTTATTGAATTTCCTGCCTGCAATTACATCAGCAAACGCCCCCTCTATTTACCTGTGTAGACAACTCCATTTATTTCTATTGACATGTTGATGCTGCTAATGCCGTTGGTAGACAGGTTCAATGCGGACTCTTGTCTATCATCTGTCAAGAGAGGAGGCAGAGAACAAGAGACAGAAAAACTCAATATGAGCATTTAGAAAGGGAACAGAAGAAGCCAGAGGAGTGCTGGTGGAGTATCGGCAATAATTCAGTGAGTGACAGGATAAGGGGAGAAATAGTAGCGTTCTGTCAGACGATGTCATAGCCATCTGTACATGTCCGTTATGGATGAATCCTATAGCAGCACACAGCAGGAAAACTTGGCTTAACTGTTCCCGGTTTTGAATTAACAGCAATGTCCTATAAGAAATAGACCAACCACACACCCATCAATCAATTTCAGAGTGCTGCTGTGATATCGAGCTATCGGTGAAGACAGATCCGCGCCTTGATGGTGACACAGTGTCGTGTTGGTGTGTAACAACATGTTTATCTATGAGCTCCGGAGCCAGACTACCGGAGCTCAGGATTAACTCAGGGCAGACTTCCACTCCTCTGTCCATCACTGTCAAGTGTAAAGTCTGTGACTAATATAAAATAGGCAGCGATGCAGACACAAATTATACGACGCTTGAGCAGACAGGCCACTTATTCTTCCTTTAACATATATCAATAGGTAAGAAGTGACTTATTGCCGTCGTGAGCGGCGGACGCTGCAGCAGCGCTCGATAACATTTGTACTCCTGAAAATCTGGTTTGTGTCTCCAGGCAAGAAAATCTATGAATTCGTGAAACCTACAGAGCTGAGTGTCAGATTACTCCTTATAAGAAGAATCGGGTGAGCATTTGTGCTTCATGCAAGATCTAAAAACAGCAGTCTGATAGTGAGATTAGCTCTTTGACTGTTTTACAGACTGTATATTCTGGATTAGAAAAATTCCCAGCAACATTTCTACCTGACTTTCCTCCCGTCTGCAGCACCCAGCTCATCGGCTCCTGCGTGTTCATGGTGATGCGAAGGAAAGTCTCATCCGGCGAGGCTCATTGTCATTTCTCAGAGGAATAACGTTCATCTCATGCAGTACCCGGCGAGGACGGAGAAAGCCCTCAGTGCCTCACCTCTGTGGTTGAGTTTGATATTGAGAGGGAGCTGGGTGGCCATTGCCAGGAGGTTCTGCTGTAAGGCATGCTGCATCATCCTCTGGTGCTCCTCTGCCACCATCATCTTCCTCTTCTCTGGTGGTTCGCCACTGTCCAGCTTCTCTCGGAGCTGCAACAGCGCTGCCGCCTGGATGGCCGCCATCGCATGGGTTGCTGACGCCTGGGCGGTCACGGTGGCTGCATGGTGGCCACTCTGTGACACAGGGAGGGTCATTTGGCTCACGGACTCCTCTGGAAGTAAAAAGACAATATCGGTCTCTGAACAGACGTATGCAGGCTTCCACATGCGCCACATGAAGGCAAGTAAATTTACTCTATACAACACGAAGGGCAACAAACGAAGAATCAACTGGACTTGTTCAAGTTTGAGTGAAGATGTTTCACCTCTCATCCAAGAGGCTTCTTCAGTTCTAAAAGACTGGTCGAGGGTCCAGAAAACAAAGATGGGGCCGAAACCACCAAGGCAATCAGACTCTTTATGAATGCTAATGCTTCCTGGAAGTCATGACACCTGACTAATGAATCCTCAGGAGTCAATAGCATCCAGAAGCTGAAGGGTAGTTGACCCCCACCCTCAGGTGAGCTGTTTTGTTGAGATGAACCCAGGTGTGGCTGGTGGTTGTGGATTTGGGGGACAGAGGTCAATCCTGCATTGTGTGCTGCTGATAGATGGAGTCTTTATTCTCCTCTGTTCAGGGATGGTTTCTCCAGATTGACAAAAATGGCTTCTTTAACTCCTCTCTCAAGCCCTCTCTCTTCCCTGGCTAGAACCTGGACATTGCTGTCCTCAAAGGGGTGTCCTGTCTCTTTCAGGTGCAGGTGGACTGCTGAGTCTTGTCCTGAGGAGCTGGCTCTCCTGTGTTGAGCCAGACACTTGTTGAGCGCTTGTTTGGCCTCCCCAACGTACGGGTCGCTGCATTCTTCACTGCACTGGACAGCAGACACTACATTTCAAACCGGGCTGCTGCACCGACAAGCTTTAAAAAAAAAAAAAAATAGATAATGGCATGGTAGTCATTTGCTTTGGTGTATTTTCTGGTTTCTTTGTTTTGAAGTTGATGGCATTTCAGGCGGTGAAACTACTGTGTGGGGCTGCTACCTTTGGTTGCTACGGTTTAGCGGCACATTTTTACAGAAAACCGTACTTTGTTCCACGTCTTCCTGGCGAAACCCGAACCACTGCCAAATTATAGTTGTGTTTTTTTGGAACCGCGTCCTCCGTCTCCATCTTCAATGAACGCCTTCGTTACTCGTAAACTCGCCGGGGATCGTAACTTTTTTCACTCTCTAACACAAAAACACGCAGGAAAGATATCCAGATGGGCGGGGGAGTGTGCTGGTTGGTTGCCACGAGAGATGCACCAGGAGAGAGTGAGGGAGCGACACTCCGAAGAGAATTACGTAACAATGCGTTAAAACGTTTATGTTAAGAATTTGTACTCGATACTCGTGGTTACATTTCATGCATCGCACGTGGAACAACCCGCGATGAATTGAGTATATTCGATATATCGCTCAGTTCTAATTAATAATATATAAGTATTACAGAACGAATAATGTTCGAGAACAGAGGTTCCACTTTCTATGATTTGTCTGTAGCTATTAAGAATTTAAAATGGTATTAAAATAGTATTTCAGACGTGTGATATTGTTTTCTTTTACCTCTCTTGATGACAGGCACCTGGGAGATATGGACACTGTTGTGAGAGGCCATAGATAAGTGTGACATATGCATCTTGGGTGGGGGCAGGAGGGTGGGTGTGCCCACAGGAGAATAACTGAAGACGGTGGAGCGACGGCCCTCCCGCCGGTTACTGTCGATAGCTGCTTGGAGCTCGCTGGGAGAGCTCAGCCGCCGCTTGTCACATTCGTACGGGTAGAGGTACTTCATGTACCTGCAGGGAGGAAGACGGCAATGATTAACTATGCTTTTAGTCTTCGTGTCAAGTCAGTGATGTCTGCAGGGTGGGAGTGAGACTGACAAGACAGCCTCACGATGAAGCTACGACAATTCACAATAAAAGTAGTTAACGTGTCGCTTTAAAACATGGTTTCAATACAAAGAGAGATGGAATAGTTCACACATATAATAATAATAATTATAATAGAAATGATAATAGTATTGGTAATAATAATAACTAGAAAAGCACTCAGAGATCGCAGACCTACGCCGAGCAGCTCATTTCCCTCCTAACTGGATGTACACTGTCCACATGGTGATCTGGATCCTCACCAAAAGGTTCTAAATTGTTCTTGGTATCTTTATACAGCAACCATGAAAAGTAAAAGTTATTTGGGTTTGCTGTGTATTTTTAATAGATTTTTGAATGGGGTCCATAATCCAGGATTTCTTCTGGACCAGAATCAACTGTTCCTCGTAACATTCCCAACATTTCCTAGAAATTTCATCAAGATCGATCAAGAACTTTTTGATTTATTTATCTTGCTTACGGATGGACGGACAGACAAACAAGCGTTGACGATCACATAACTCCCGCCTCGGCGGAGGTAATAATAATAATAATAATAATAACGGTGCTATATCAAACACTTATTAAAAAGTATTTTCTAATCTTGGACTGAACCATAAATATTCATCCAATCAGATAAGTGAAGCATTTACAGAAAATAAAGCTGCTGCTCTGTCCCACATACAGAAGCCAGCAGCTCCACTGATCACATCATGAATCCCTTCAGTCACTGATTTTGTCTGCAGCATTTCAATTTGCTCCATTTTTTGACCACCACATTCACACAAGTGGTCAGACAGCCAAAGCCCGAGGGATCCTTTCCACAAACGTTTATCACCAGGGTGAAAACCATTCATCTCTGAGAGCAGGATGGGGGACTGTCTCCATGGCAACGATCTGACCCCATCAATAATGGGACAGGTAAAGATGCTGGGCACAACATAAATAATTATGTGATGAATTGATCATCCTTTTTGAGATGTATATTATATACAATTTATGCATACACATGATATACATATATACATTATATATTATAGAATGCCATATATAAACATATAAAATATATTTTATAATGTACTGTATATTAATACATTCCATGTATCACCTTGTAAATAATATTTTACAGGTGTGAGGTGTAGATTTCTCTTGGGTCTCTGCTGCTCCAGGTTCTTTGAGATAATCTGGTTAACAAAGGAACCTATTTGGTTGGTTCTGAAGGGATTTAAAAATGCACAACCACATATTTGCTAATCAGATTGGGTTCATTGTGTTGCATCACAATAACAGCCTGTACTTACTTTGTAATAATATTCTAGATTAAATCAGTAGCACAAACAGAGACACAACTCCATTAATTCCTCTGGTGACACATCTCAAGTGTAAAGCATGTCACACAATTTCACACTTGGTAACAGGAGGAGGCATCAGCATTGATTAGCCGTAATCCTCCTCCTCATGGACTGGTACAACCTCTGGATGTCATCCAGTGGAGTGGCAGCCCACTCCTCAGTCAGACCTGCTCAGCCAACATTCAACAGAGTGTTCCGCAGTAAACTGAGCGCCTTCCTTTATGAGATCATTTCCGTATGCAGAACCCTACTATGGGTGCCAATGGTCATGCTGGCTGGGCAGCCTGGTTCTGGAGCGTAGCAGGCGGACATGCGATTTTGATTCTGGGTCGGACTCCTGACCAAGGATTGGGTTGAATGTCATCACCCTTCTGGTTAAATAATAGACACATTATTGTAGAATGGAAGACCATTCAGGAGCTGCTGAACATCATCTGTCATAAACAGTCAATGATTCTCAAAATAGTCATAATCCATCGAGCGTATTCTTGGATTGATTATCAGAATCAGGAGGCAGGAGGAGCAGTGAGAAAGACGTCTGCTCTCGGGGAGCATTTTGCTGCTTGTTTTCATACATCTCTGAAAAATCTGTTTCCTATGTGTAAATTAACATTTCATTTATTCATCCACTTCTTCTGGGTCCAGGTTTTACCTGGATGAATCTTGATAAAAGAAAGTCTGAAGATGGGTCTCGGTCTAAATTAGATCGCAACAAATTTTGAGAGAAATCCAGATACTTGTCTGTATTAAAAAAAATCCGGATTTTCCCATTTATTTATAATGGAGGCTTTTCCAAAAAATCATATCTTGTAAAATATGCATTTAATTCACTCGCCAAAGATCACTGTCATAAAGGGGTCCAATGTCATGCAATGATCCAATTATGTGGGGAATGAGCTGCTTGGTGGAGGTCTGCTCTCTCTCCGTGCTTTTCTAGTTTCCTCTGTGTCAACTGGAACAGGCTTCACAGTCACAATGCATGTATGTTTACAAAAAGAAAACGCTCATTGTGTGTTTGTACTTGTATTTGTATGTATTTGTACTTTGTGTAAATTAGATTGCCTCTTTTTATTTATGTTTTACTCAGCATCTCATCCTCAGAAACCAGATTGAATGTTTTGTACAATGATGGCAAGTGACAGCACACATTTACCATTGATCCAGGACCTAATCACCTGATGGGACATTTATTGATTCTTGACATTTAACAAAGAAAATGCAAAAACAATTGCTATCTAAAAAAAAGGAACTGAATAATGTGGGTGGCTTGGTATCAGGAGCGGATTTGGGTGCAGGTTTTCTGTCTTTTCTGTCTGTTATGGTACTCACTGTGTCCGGAGAGTAAATGCTGCACTGGTAATGGACGTAGGAAGGTTGAGGCCTTTGGTAATCTCACGCCATATTTTCTTATTAATGACTTCCACTAATCCACCTTTTTCTGTAACGAGCTTGTAGAGCATGTAGAGATCCAACACCTGCTTCGCCATGATAGGAATCCGATTCACTGGAGTCCCTGCAGAAAGCAAACCGTATCCACAATCAATGCTAATAACTTTGCTTCGTCACGTCAATAGGCCTCTGCTCCTTCTTATAAGGTCAATTTATCTCAAGTCGGTCAAATGTCTGACAGCTCTGTTAAGAACCGGAGATATAACTGAGAAAGTTCATAATGTATCATTTTTGCATGCCAGCTAATATATTTAACCTAATTCAGATTCTCTCCAAATATAGAAACCAGAAAACTGAGCTGGTTTCTCAACTGGCACGCCATTGGGTGGGCAGAACCAATTACTGTGTGAGTGATCGATGATTATGACCAGAAATAAAAGGAAGAAGATACATTAGCAGAATATGCTAAGTAACACATTGGTGCCAACCAATACGCTTGGTTAAAGACATCCAATATAAATCATACAATAACTTGTTTGTGGAAATGTGAGGCCACTATTTATGAACGTCTGCCTACCAGCCCTCTTATTAGCACAATAATCAGGCTCAGCTAATCATTTGCAGTCACAGTTTAATGTCCTGCAATACTAAGAGAAGAGTCAGCTCTTTGTGAAGATTCCAAAGTCATTGACCCCGAGATAATTAACCTGCATTTTGCTGAAAGCGTTCCATTGTGCCCATTGGATTTACAATAATAGCCATCGATAGTTGTAGAAATATAGTGCAAACAACAGCAGTGGGCCCTATACAGTCCGGGGACAGGAGAGCCCTGACGTATCGTTTCAGGTGGTAAAACCTCATCAATTAAGGACAGTAATTATGGCTTCATTCTGCAGTGCTGGCATGCAGACTAATGAGATGCATTTAGATAAAAGGTCGATGTTTAGGAGGCAGTTGAAGTCTGAGGCTGCAGTACATCGACGCTGGAGGAGAAAGTGCAGCAGAGGCTTGATTTAAGGTTAGGGTTCATTGAGGATACTGAGGAGAACTCACACAATGACAAACATGATAAATAATAATCATCTGATCTAACTTGGATGAAAAGAGCTTGAATATTTTTGTAACCACACGAGGGGATGTTGTGAGATGCATGCATGGCCTTTAGCGCCACCAAGGTCAGCTATCCAGCATGATTTAACTTCACACTGTGTTTTAGTCCAAACCTGAACACTTCATTACCTGCTGGGGCTGCAAAACCGCTACCAGACAGCTGACGCCCCGGGGGCATCCTCAGCACAGCAAAAATAATCATTCATTCATTTTCCTGAACGCTTTATTCAAAATCTCAGTTGCGGTTATTGCTGGACTCTGTCCCGGCAGTCTCAGGGTGAGAGGCGGGGTACACACCGGACAAGCCTCCAGTGCATCGCAGGGCCACATATAGACAGACAAACATTTCCTACAAGCATTCAGCTTGAAAGCTGTCCACGGAACTGAAATTTAAATGTTTGCTGGAAGGGCAGATATTAATTTCATGAAAACTAACTATGTAAAATATATAAAATTGGACAAAACCAAAAATCCTTTGAAGAAGTGTTGAAATATGTTACTCAACTTAGTGTCAGAGCTGAAATGAATTTACCTGAAAGCGCTGAAATTACAAATGTTTTTTTTTGTCTGCTTGGAAATAAAAAGGAAAGAAAGTGAATGATACTGAATGCTAACTGTCCAAACTGGAGGGGAGAACAGCAGCAACATGATTGGCTGATAGAAATCACGGAAATGTCTGGATACTTCAACTGAAAGGATGAACAAAGAAGTAAGACTGAGGTTCATATTATGTTTTCGTGAAGAGAAAATATTGCCCATTCCATTCCTGTTGTCTTTATAAATACGTTACATTATGTCCCTTTACATTTTACCTGAGATCTTGTGTTGTGTTTATAGAGAATACAAATCATTTAACGACAAAGACATTGCATTGGTGTGTCTTTAACTTTAGCTTCACTGGTCTTTGAGAGTCTGTCGATCCCCTCCTCACCCTGGAGGCTCATATTTTGCCTCGAAGTCTAAGGTGTGCCAGTGCTGATCTATAAAACTATCATTTTTGAGAGGACACAATTGCCAGCAAACAAGGATTGAGGTAATAAATTAAAACCCAGCAGCTTTGTCTGAAATAATCTGAAAAGAGACAAGCTTCTTAAAACAAGATTTATGTTCTTCCAATACAAAGGGTGATGTATTTGTCTCTCTGATTCTTTGAAAGAGATATAAGGCATAAAAGAGCGAGAATGGCCTTTTGTCAGCACAAACTATCTCATCAGGTCATGTATCACAGTGACAATGAAAAATGTTGGACAAGGACGAAGAAATCCACTTGGCACCGAGTCCAACAGTTCAGTTAATCCCTCACCCGCTAAGAGGAGGTTGTAATTGGAACACTCTGGCTTGCTGAGGTCTCTGGAGGTCTCCAGTCATCCTCATGCTTGATCTCAGTAATAACGAGATCACTTTTCACCTCCAAACTGAAAAGGTGCGGAGAATGTCTCATCCACACTGACTTCAATCTTTTATCCGATGACCAAGGAGAAACCATTTGTTCATCTGTTTCTGTTCAAGCCTCTGAATTCTGTTGGTTTGTTTGTCTGTCTGTTTGTATAGGAAGATATCTCAACAAGTTATGGATGGATCTTGATTATATTTGGAACAGGAACATTTGGTGATGATCCAGAAAAGATCCTTGATTTTTGGCTCACTTTGACATTTTCGTTAACAATACAGTCAGTGGAGCTAAAACATATCTCGGTTGATTATTGACCAATGTTTATGGAGTTTGACACAGTCATGTAGGGTGGATTACAATAATCTAACCTACTGAAACCCCCCGCAGAGAACATACTAACCCCGCACAGATAAGATTCGAACCCGATATGGCACATTGCTCTGCATCCCCAAGAGTGTGGTTGACCACTGAGGTAACCAGTGACCAGTCCATCTGCAAGATCATTATTTTCTCTGCAAGTAGCACTGAGCTGCTGTTAAAAGTCAAATAATTCTCACAGTGCATTCAGTCGTGCACAAAGTCAATAAACATGAACTTGGTATAATTTGATTACATTTGATCTGTTTGATTGAGCACTGAACTGGTAACGCCCCACAGGCATATTCAGAAATCCGTAAAATGTTCTCTCATTAACAAAACTAAAGTAGGGCTGCATTTCAAAATAAGAGAACATTTATAACATGTATAAATTGTGCATGTTCTAATAAAATGCTTAATATCGGATGAGCAAATCTTTTATTTCCCTTTTACTGTTTCACATCTTGACTCAATAGTCTCATCCAATTTTACAGCTGAAAAAATAAAAGGTGCTCATTGGTGAGCCTGGAACCATATTTCGTTTTGATTAAGTTCATTGTTCAAACCCTTTATGTTTTGTCTCGTGATGGCGTTTCATTGGCACTTTTGCCACTGTTGCCACTGTTTGAGAACGTATGAGACCCACTGGTTTAGTGCTCCCAGTGGGAAGCATGAACAGATATGAGTCCGTCCATTCCTGATTAAATACTCTATTTTCCACTTTTCTTTTTTTGGAGAGCGCGATTTGTTCCTTATTCTTTTCTCTTTCTCCGTCTCGATCATCTCTTTCTCTCTACCTGCATCACTATCTATCCTTTTCTTTCTAGCGTCTTTTCATGTGTATCTTTCCTCTAACTCTTGCGTCTGCCTGCACTGATGCAGAGACTTGATTGGCTGAGTAGTATCGCGTGGTATAGCTTAACACGCATGCAATTAGTCTGTGCCTTTCCACATCCGCTAAACCACTGCTGTAAAGACTACAAAAGCGGCGCCGGTTAAAACAGAAGTGCGCCGTCAGGTTTTAAGTCATAACCTTAGTTTCTGGCTGTCGGTCCGGGTTTCGTATGAAACGGCTTCTGGGTCCGGACCCGGACCGCGGTCCGCCTGTTGGTGACCCCTGCTGTAGAACATACCCAAACCCTTTATTTTTGTCTATGTGATCTTCCACAGCAAACAAACAAACAAAAAAACTTTTAAGCAAGGCGAGGGAACTGAAAGATTCATTTGCAATCAAAAAACAAAATGTTGAATCTGTGGGCTTTTCTTCATCCACAAAATCCTTAAGCATTTAGGTGGGGGACAAGATGCTGATGGTAGTTAACAGAGATAACAGACAATTAATACCCATAGTCCCTGGGAGACAATAAATCACGCTGTGTATTCATCAATACTCCATGGAAGCCATGGCCATTGTCTGCTCTCTTCTGATAGGATCTCTCAGGGAGGATTCACTGTTTCTAATGACAAGGCTTAAAACACTCCAACAAAAGGTGTTTAGAACATATGCTGTGCTATTCGAGGCTCATAACACATTCAGATAAGATGACATACTCAAACACAAATTTAATACGGCTTTACATGCCAAGGCTCTTCTAACAGCATGAAATACCACAGTTCTCATGATTTATAGTCGTCCAGAAAATTAAGAAGATAATTATCTGGAATGTGAACACAATATGTGTTTAACTCAATCAATTATCTGTATCCACACACAGATATACGGAAGTGCGAGGTGCTTGAGATATATATAGTTAGAGTTATATAGATTATGTATGGTATGTGGCTATTGCTTTGGGTCGGACAGACTTCCCGTATCGGTTCTTGTGAGAGTGGAGCTGAATGAGTCGGTCTGAGGAAGTCCTGCGCTGACGAGCAGCTTCTGAAGTGGGTGGTCAGGATTATTTAAATGTTTCTTCACTGTCTTCCACGCTGTAGCTTCATGTGTGTCCTACTTGCAGCTAATTACAAAGCCAGCCTTCTTGACCACTTTCCGTTAATGCACAGCGGCTGTATATCCTTTCTTCTGAAGTTGATGACACCTTCATCTCCACGGGGAGAACTCTTCAGCCCCTGTATTATCACTGCTTGTCCCTGCGCTCAAGCATTTCTCTCATCCTCCATCTGTATGATGGTCTGACACCTCACTTTCATCATGGTCAGAATGCATTGCCTGCTTTTCCTGTAATCCTCCAGGTTTAGACACCACCAATATATTATGGATTTATTGAGTGTCCAGTCTTTCGTCTGATGACATCTGCACCATGAAAATGGTTTTCTCATCAAGGAACCTGCATGCACATGAATGAATGTATTAAGTAACATAATTTAGCCATACTTTAGCTTCTGAAAGAGGCCATGCTATTGTGCTGCCTGGAGGCAGTCTATTGACTGTTAAAGAGGGACAAATCCAAGAGCTGGCAAATACATTTCATCTCCTCTTATCTTAGGATAATGTGGAAAGAGAATTAACAACAGTAAACACATGTAACTGTTGTTACATGTTTTAATTGATTTCATTTCATTCCATGTTTATGTGTAATGACAAAGTGCTTGTGCTTCTATTCTAACATACATAAACAGTGGAGTAAAACTTTCATAACGATGAGTTCCGTGCAGCTCTGCTGTAAAAATGGGTACAAACGACTGGTTGACGTTCTCATATAACCTACGTGATAAAATGTCATTAAGACATGAAGGTTAATGATTATTTACTGTGAATAGTCGTCCTGAGCGGCTGAGTTACTTGAGGTATCTTAGCTTTTTCGCAGCACTGCTGGTAGCATGCTGTTGGCATGCAGGGACCATCACATTTGATCCACAATCAACTGGAATTCATCATATGAAGTTTGTGACCATTGAACCATGGATGGTCGGATCATCACAAATCTCTGTTTCATGAACATTTCAATTTGCCAGTTCTCTGCCAAGGTTAAGTTTGTATTTTTTTATTATTATCGTGACTGAGTTTTTATTTTGCTTTTTGCATTTCCAGGGTACCTTGGCTTTCTGTTGACTGTGATTCTTTTTGTTTGGTTACTGGACATCCAGCCCCCCCCCCCCCCCCAGTACATTTTCCGAGTGTTTTGAGTGTTGCATTATAAAAGACTTTGAACTGTTTAGACTTTTGTCATTTAAAACATTTACCTTGCAGTGCACATTATGAACGAAATTCCGATGCAGCGACTATAAAAAAAGACAGACATTGTCAGGTAAGAACAGCATTAAAGTGCAAATGAGTGTGAATGACACTGAACATAGAACAGGAAAGGTCTCTGTCTCCGCATTCTGGGGTCCTCATTCCTGCGAGTTCCAGAGTGGAAGGTAGCACTGTTTGACATGTTTCAGTGGGATGTCTGGGTAGCATGACAGCCTGGCTGCAGAATGACAGCGATGCTTTCACAAAACATTGATTGGGATATTTGGAGTAGCCCATTCTGATCTCAGTTGTCAAAGGTGAGTATTGAAGATAGGATGCTGCTGATCGGCTTTGCACTGACAATGTCCACCAACTCTAAGTCTAAAATCAATCTTTAATTGAATTTTCCAACAACAATCCATGTCTTTAAATTCAAGTGACCACCCAGCAACCTAATTAGTTCATCAGCAAACACTTTCCTGCAGACCGCATGTGCTGATGAAATTGGTTTGACACGGCGTAGAAGCAGTTGGGAAACGTTTTATTTTACATTTACTTGTGGCTAAAGAAAAATATAATCTTGGTACCCAAAATTAATTCAAATCAAAATCCTACTAAAAAAAATTTCTAAAACGTTTTAATATTATATGCTTTGAATAATCAAGAAATGGAAATTGGAAAATAATAATCATCATCATTTTTCTATCTATTATGCTAAAGGTGAGAGACATCTGGGGATTCTGATTCAGTTGTGTCGTATTCCTGTTATATCTCATTTCTATTATATAGAAATCAGATTTAGTCATCAGTATGTCCAGCTAACCAAGCCAAGATTCATTCATCATAATGCTAATGGTTCCTATGATGCCCAATTAGACAAACCACTTGTTGATTCAGTGAATTTAACATCCCATAATAGTTGACTCAACTCTTAAGGTGTGACCTTTTCATCTGTCAGTGTGTCAACAACCTCCGAAGCGTTTAAACATCTGTATGCTCCACCAGTCAGTTAGAAATGAAGAAGAGAAGAACATGTGAAGGACATGGACCGAGTCAAACTGTACACATTCACAACTTTATTCTGGTTTGACATGAACTGGCGTGATGGACATTTTAAAGGATCGTGGAAAAATCAAGAGGTCAAGAAGATTTATGAAGACAGAAACATTCTCTTGAGCGAATGGAAATCACTTACCCCTTTTCTGCATGAAAGTGAACAGGTCATCAAGGAAGTCTTTGCGTTTTTCATCGTTATCCAATTCATACAACTGAAAAAGTAAATACATTAAAAATATTACATTTTTTGTCAAAGAGTATCAACAAAACTTTTAGTGTGACAAAATTATTACTTTTAAACTTTTATTTGTAATACATTAAAAGGAAAATATTTGACCGCCTGGTTAAAAACAAATCCCCTTTTGACTCCCCATTCTAGAAACGTACTGTCTAATAATATTGCATTCTGTCAATATTAAGGCAAAAAAAGAAAAACATTAGTGACATTAAAAGACACCAATTTGTTGAAAATGAATATATAATAATATTAGCAATGACAAAATTAGATGTGTGAAAGAAAACATTAAAAACATTAATAATATTTTTAATATAATAATAATAAATAATAATTTATATATTTAACATCGGCTTGGAGGTCTGAGTATTTTCCTTATGATCAGCAGCAGCGCTACAGGAGCGACAGAAAAAACAGGACGTGTTCACAAAAATCTTTCTTATCAATCTTGAGTTGTAAAATAGTTATCAGGAAGACAATTATAACTATTATTGAAGAGAATCCGGTCAATCGTCTGAGTGAGATCTCGACCCGACTGTGAAGGTGTTAGTTGTGTTAGTCGTGTGATCAGTAACACAAAAGAAGAGCAGGTTTGGGGCACAGATCAGTCGCTCAGGTTGATGCTGGAGCAGAACTTTATGGGCCACCGCGCAAGAACGCGCTCAAACCAAAACGCTCGGTGAAATATGGAACTTCCAGTGACCGTGGGGAGCGCGCAAACAAACCAGAAACCCAGCGGTGCAACATCTGCGCTGTCTTACCTGTTTGAATTGCTCCTCGTAGGTCCACTCGTGATGAAGGGCCTGACTGTGCGTGGATGGAGACTCTGCGCGCCGCGCCGGGGCGCAGGCCGACGGCACTCTGGCCATGAGGTACATCGGTGCGCTCTGAGGACCCAGAGAGCTTCTGTGAAGCAAAGACTGCCGGTGCTGGGAGCGCTTCGGCGCGACGCGCTCTTTGCCCTCCTCTTCTTCATTCATAATGTCATCTTCCTCTTCTTCTCTTTCCTGATCATCGCTTTCCGCTCTGGATGAGTCGCCGTCGGCTCTGGGGACATTTACGCGTGGGAGAGTCACTCTGCCGGACGGGACGGCCGCTCCTGCTCCTCCTCGCACCCCCGCCCGGTAGTGGCGGAAAGCCGGGGCGTGGGGAGGGACGTGGGGCTCCGCCGTGGAGCGGAGGTCTTTCGCTGTCTCCGATTGCCGGACTTTCTCTTCCACCGCCAGCCGCGCTGCCTGCTGCCGCTGCAGGTTCTCCATCACAGCCTCGAGCTTCATGCGGCCGATCAGCGGGTGGGGGCCCGGGTGGGGGCCCGGGACGGGGAACACGGTGAGGGCCCCCACCGAGGGGGTCTGGTGCGGGTGGATGCCGCCGGAGGAGAAGGAGCCCTGCTGCAACGAGACGGGAGGATGGTCGGGTCTCGATTAGCACCGGCACATTAAAATCATCTTCGTACACGTTATTTCATTTTTATATTTTTTTAGACTACAAATAATATTTATTGTTGCCGGAACAGAGAACACGAACAGCTTCCGACAACTTCGAACAGTTTTGTTAAACTATCTAAAAAGCTTCGTTTCTCAGATAAAGGAACTCCAAAGTCTTTGTTCTTACCATCGTTGTTATATTTGTGCTCTCAAGATGCTCCAGGTGTTCATTCTTCAGGTGCGGAATCCAGAACTGCTTTTGGCAACAAGTGGAAAACGTACTGATAATGAATGAATGACCCCTGGAGGCAGAGCGCGGTAAAAAAAAAAAAAAAAAACACGGGGGGGGGGGGGGGGGGGGGGGTATGTAATTCTAATCCGTATAATTAGTTAGTTTGCTGTTATGAATAAAATAAACTTTTTTTTTAAATTCAATCATTTCCAACTCTTTTGGAGTTTTGTACTGTATCCCCCCCCCCCCCCCCACACACACACACAGGGGAGAAATCTGCATCATCTCTATTTTCATGCATAAGTCCATTGACAAAAGAGCAGATGAGGTTTAGTGGAAAAATTAATATTACAATTTACACAGAAAGAAATCTGCTATATTTTCATCTGGTCTGTCTTCTCAGAATTTAATTTCTGCTCCACGGAGAGACTTTTAACTCTTTCTCACTGTATTAAATGCTTTTCTCTTTTCTTTGACTGATTCGTAGAATTCATGTTTTTTTTAATGGTAACTCGCATCTCGCAATTGTGGTGCATTATTTACTTTCTTCATTTATGCTGTTTGTTTTACATCCAGCAGATGGCGACAGAGAGTTAAACTGACCTGAGACAAGAGGAATGAATAACGTACTGCGTTTTCTTGGGTCACTAAGATGCCGTTTCTCACACTTTTAGTTTATGCTCAATCACACACTCACATAATAATAAATATGATGGCAAAAAATACAATGTTCAAGTCAGCAAGTCTTCAAATGATGTTGGATACAGATCTCTCTTTGATAATTACATAATTACATCAATAATATCACCAGGACAGAGATTTATCAGTTTAAATTTGCTTTAAGGAGCTCTCTGTCCTGTAGATAGTCAAAGTAAAAAAAAAAAAAAGCACAAGCTGTCCTGGCTGACCCGACTCACCGGCTGTCCTCTGAATACAGGCTGCTGCCTTCCGGTCGTCGGTAAATGGTACCAAAGTGCAGGACAAATAGATTCCAAAATGCATTTCTTCCTGCATCGATTGGTTTTATCAACAACCTGTTATAAACAGCTTCTATGCCACTTGTGCACTTGTTATGTTTTAATTGTGTGTTGACTGAATTGCTGTGTGTCTCTGCTGGCTGTGCAACAAATTGCCCCTCACGGGGATAATAAAGTTTTGTCTGATTCTGATTCTGAAACATTCATGCGGTATTATCTAAAGTCTAAACAGTGAATAGCAGCTCCTTCAGAATGTGGTAACCAGACTGATTACTCATTCATGAAAATATGAACCCATTGTTCTGTGTCCGAAACTGAAAGTCCTTAATGAAGAGAACTTTTAACTGTGCAAGCTTGAACTCAAAAGTTAGTTTGAGTGCTGTGAAGAATGTAGCAACAGATAAATAGGGTGTACCATAAATCAGGCCCAGCTGGTAAGACCTGTCCCAGGAATGCCTTCTCTGTGCACACGTGTGTTAGAAATAGATGAAACTTTAATGTCCAGCAATTAACTCTTATCTCTTCTATTTAAAAACTTCAGTATCTCTTCTTGGGCTCTTCTTGGGCTTTTATCAGTTGATTATATATATTTTTTACTTTTAAAACTGCTCTCTCCTGTCAGATGAGTTGAAATGATGGAGAATTATCTTTTTCTTTTTTCAGGCCGACAGTAAAAGCAAATACACCCAACAAACACACACAAAGTTCCATGGCGCTTTCGTGGCAGACTGTGATATGCAGAATAATTATAGTTCAAGAGGAATTTAATGGATGCCAACTGCAGAAAAGGTCGTAACAGATTGTCCCTGCCTGTTGACTCAACAACAATGAAACTCTGCAACCAGAGTGGGTGTGCTGTTTATGTGACTCAAATATTCAGGCCTGTGGGTTTCTGGAACAACAGCCTCTTAGAGAGACACAAACAAAAACTGGCTGATAGTTTGCCACTGATGGGAAATGGACCCGACCTCGGACTGCTGCATCATGTGAGTCTCACACCCATTGTTAGACAATGATGTGATGGGAGGGTATCAACATGCTGAATATTCCCTTTGTTTTTGTGCAACAATTCCCAGAAGAAGCCTTTTGTTGTGTTCAGGCCTAACTAATGTGCTGCATCCATCAGAAAAATGCTAAAATATTCCATCCTCCGTGTATGAATGTGAAATTATGTATAAATTAATGACGATGAATAATAAGATGCGTAAAGTCTGTGTGGGTTCTCAGTCATCCAGGTCAGGGTATATCACGAAGAGCAGAAAAGAATAATCGACTGGACTTGTTCAAGTTTGATCGCAGACGTTTCACCTCTCATCCAAGAGACTTCTTCAGTTCTGAGAGACTGCTGGAGCAGAAAACAAAGAAACAATGAAGTAACCGAAACCACCAAGGCAATCCGACTCCGCAGGAGCATTGGCATTCCCTTTATCAATGCTAATGGTAATGATAATTACATGATAATCACATCATGTGAACGAGTGTTCTGTAATGTTCTGGAGAACATAAGCTGTCAAATGAAGCCCAGCTTTTCCTCCGATATTGCTCGTATATCTGTCGGTCTGCGCGCTCTCTCTCTCTCTCTCTCTCTTTCTCTCTGCCCCACCCTCAGACAGCAGCATCAACCTGCGCCGTTACCCCCCCATTCTCCTCCACGGTAGACCGGAGACACACCGGAGGTGTGTGTGCGGAATCCGACAGGTATAGTGTGGTCTCCCCTTTTTGTCATAAACTGATGAGCCAGGTTTGTGACAATATGTAAAAAAATGCTGGTACGAATTTTTAAACAAAACACGTTAAATGTTGCCAATCAAATGATGAACAAGCTGTAGGTTCATTTATTAGTAAATCTGACTGTGCCTCACCGCACGTCACTGGATCATATGTATTAAAAACTAGAAAATACACACTAATTCAAGTCAATGCATGCATTTTATGCCGCTGCATCCAGTTAGCTGTAGCAAAATGACTTTTGTCTCCCACATGATTCCAGGGCTGAGAGATTTTGGGTCAGCTAAATGTAATGGGTGGGACCTCGAGGTGGCGCTGCACTCTATTTAAACAACATTGTTAATTAGGAACAGGTGCGTCGGCAGGTGTGTCTGCTTGCTATTTTGACCAAAGACTGGCACAGATATTTCACATAAGTGCCCGAGAACTGTGTTAACTTGTGGAGAAAGAGTAGAATATGTCTCCTTCAAGGGTGCCTGAGCATATATTTAGAACGATACCTAAATATCATGGTATAAAACAAGGTTCTTAATCAGTAGGCTGGGTTTAATTTATAGCGGTGGGACACTTTTAAAGTAGGTCTGCCGATTATCTCACACTTTACAGCAAACAGAGAAATATGCTCCCAAGTTGCTGAAACTCAACAAGCCCGAACTCGTTGATGTCACGTGGCTGCAATTTTGCAATACTTGGCATTCCGGAACTGCCCCTGAACGCACCATAACGACACCGTCCGGAGTCCGGTAGTTTGAGGGCCGAACTGCCCCTGAACGCACCATAACGACACCGTCCGGAGTCCAGTAGTTTGAGGGCCGAACTGCCCCTGAACGCACCATAACAACACCGTCCGGAGTCCAGTAGTTTGAGGGCCGAACTGCCCCTGAACGCACCATAACGACACTGTCCGGAGTCCGTTCGTTTAGTTTGAGGGCCGACCGCCGATCGGAGAACCGAAAGTACCGGAGGCGAGCCCGAACTCTCTAAAGGGATCCTCAGACGAGAGAAAACAGCCGAACCGGAACACGGAGGCAAGTTCCAACCCGCAGAGTTGGTTCGAGTCTCGACGTAAACAGGACGAGACACGCGACACGCATGGTAAGAGAACATTAAAGCCCCCCCTTATCATGATAGCTGATATAGAAGACCCGGAGAGGAGCTTAATGCCCCCCCCCGGAGGGAGGCGAGCTGGGCACGGGAACAGCAGGCTTCTATTTTAAATTCAAGCTCAACGAGTGTGAGAGTCATCTTTGTTATTGCTCCAGTTATAACAGCATATATTTACAGAGTTAGGAACGTGTAATACTTTGAGAATATTCTTGAATTGTAGAATAAATTCAAACATCCTCCTGAGAGCCAGACCCTTGACATGTCCTCTGGAGGGACGCATGTCGACGGGCTGCGTCTCAGCCCCTTGACATGTCCTCTGGAGGGACGCATGTCAACGGGCTGCGTCTCAGGAGGATATACAAACATTTAAAAACCACAACTGCAAAGCGTGGATGAATATGAATATGAATATTTAATAGATAGAATGTTAGAGTACAAGTACAGTCAAACAATAGAATGTATTACAGTACAAGTACAGTCACACAGTAGAATGTATTACAGTACAAGTACAGTCAAACATCCTGTGTTGCGTCCTGCATCCTTGCGGTCTTGTTTCCGTTGAAAGTCCTTGGTACATAAATCATCGACATTTAACAGTACCAATAAAAATAAAAATAAAACCAATATTAAATTACTGAATTGATGCAAAATAACAATAAATTAAAAAGACACATACTATGTACTGATCTAGTTCTAGTTTTACCGGCATAGAATCAAAAAGATGAGGGGTAATAAAACGAGATGTAAAAATGGAAGAGATATCTGTCTTCCATTACAGATCCTTTTACTATAAATGAAGTCATGTTGACGTACATCAACCTGTTCCACCTGTTAACTGTCATTCAAGGATATTCTCTCTGGTTGGATACCAACAAATGGTCCTCACTCTTTGACACCATGTCCATCTGTCCATCTAGTTTCATGCTTTATTCCCTCAGAAATACAAGAAAAAGAACCACATTCAGTAGATTCTGCATAATCCTGCTGGCAAACAGAAAAACGGGTGAAATCATAACCTGTAATTAGGAATAATCTTTTGACTTATGTCCCACTAACCTTCATGAATGTTCTCCTTAAATATGAAGGACGTCCCATTACATGATGAATATAATTATCTATTGATTCATCAAATCGGATGATTGCTACACTGCACAGAATGCTGTTACATGATGTGGGTTTGGGGGGCCCGTAGATATTCCAGGTACATTAATGTAGGCAGGAGAGAGGGAAGGAAGGAAGGAAGCAAGCAAGGGAACTGGACTGGGCAGCAGTTCCTGTGTCGAGATGCTGCCAGATGAATTTTAAACACAATATTGTTCAACTAGGAATCGGTGAACCACGCACGCCAGCTGGCCACACCGCGGGCCTGCAGAAAGCAGGTTGTGATTGAAAGCAACATGCTCAGACGAGATTATTTGTTCTGTCTGTTGGTTTCCTGTCGTGGCTCAGAGTGCAAAGGTGAAGGAGAACACCGATAGCTTTGAGGTGAAACTGCTTTGAATATCCTGCTGCAGGCTTCCTGTCCATCTCCAGCTACTCTTGTATGTGTAGAGGACATACAAGAGTGTCATGATCTGACTACACTTCTTCTACTTGGTTTAATTCCTTCCATTACTCATCGATAGGATTGAGCGATATGGACCTCGGCATGTATCGCTATATTTTTGGGCTGCATCGCGATATGACGATATAATTAATTTGGGCGGAGTCTTGTATAAAAAGCATACATACCTTAACCCGTACAATTAAATGCATTTGTCTCAAATTGTAAATCACATTTATTGATTTATTGGTAACAAACTGTGCAATAAAAGTGCATTTAGTGTTTACCAAACTAGATCAGTGCAAAGTATTCAGAATTTAAGTATACAGTTTAGTAGCAAATGCAAATTACGAAACAGAAATACAGCTAAATATTGTCTGAACTAACACTGTAAACTTCAACTCAACTTTCAAATATATGTTTGTATTTTTGACTGGTTAAGTGTCGACGTACTCGGTGACTCGGCGTGTAGAAAAAAATCGATTTGCCTGGGGCGACGGTGGCGCCGGTGGTTGAGCGGGTCGTCCTATGGCCGAGAGGTTGGCGATCACGGCTCCGGCACATGTGTACACTGTCGTTGTGCCCTTGGGCAAGACACTTCACCCACATTGCTTGTGTGAATGTAGCCGCTCCTGTCAGTCCGCCCCAGGGCAGCTGTATCTACCCCAGGGTAACTGTGGCTACAACAGTAGCTTCACCACCACCAAGTATGGAGTGAATGAATAATGCACAATGCAAAGCATCTTTGAGTGTCCAGAAAAGCGCTTTATAAAACCAATGCATTATTATTATTATAATATATATCGATATTTTGTTTCCCCAGAGAGTATTCATTTTTCATCTGCACATATTGATATATTAAAACCCCAATCAAATCCCGCGTGTTCCGTGTCGCCCTGTCTTCAGAGCTATGGTGTTCTGATTGACAGCTCGGAGGGAGAATGGTGTGAACTGCGTGAGCCACGTTGGCTTCACGCCCCATGTTGACAGGGATACTGACATTACAGCCATTAGTGTCACGCTTCATGACACTCTCTTCATACTCGACTGTGTTTGCCCTTGAGATGGTAGAACACATTTGTCGTGTTCCCGCCTTTTGCCGTCACCGTTGCTTTACAAATTTAGCATATTGTGGTCTCTTGCTCTACATCTGCTTTAATGAAACCAAAGCACTTCCGTATTATAGAGGTACTTCCCCGATTAGCAACAATTTCTTTGTCATGCTTGTTGTCGTCGCCACCGCTGGACCATGCTGCGGTACACAGGAGGCGACAATCCGTCAATACAGTGCGACAGTTGCAGGAAAAGCACGTCATAAACTCCGCTTTTTGCCATTTTAAGTTATCATTTATACCAGTACAAGTCATTTTCTTTATTATTGGAAGAATTTATACTGGTATATGAAAACTATCGTCCAACCCCATCAGCTCGTTGCATTACTAAAGAGCAGTGAAAGTACCCTGGTTTCTGTTCTGATAGCAGGACTGTCGCTGTGTTTAGACAACAACAAGCCTAACTGGTCTCTATCAGAAGTATTCGTCTTTTTAGTCATCCTAGAAACCTGTTGGACAACAAGCTGCATGGATCGAGATCCAGAAAGCCTCCGTTTACGGAAGTAGGAATATCTCTCATTGAAGAAACGGTTAACTCACTTCACTTTATTCGTTTGTCCCGCGGAGGGCAATTTGGTTTGCAGCAGTCGACATACATACTGTGGACGGACACATTCAAAGGACATATAAAACAAGTGCAGAATACAGGGCATGAGAACGGTGCACGACAACAGGTTTTGTAATAAATATATATATACAAATTAGGGCTGGGAATGAAATTGATCGTTTTTTTTCTGCTAAAATCAATGTTAATTTTGCAAACTCGAGTTTTCCTCGGCCACAGTGTATCCGCGTTTTGTTCCAATATTCCTCCTCGCGAGCTTCCGTAGCGAGCGATACAGGAAGTAACAGCATTGCTGCGAATAGAAGAGAACTCCGTCCAAAGAAAGGGATCAGGAACTGGATCGGGTTTGATCCTGGTGATGATCAACAGGCGAAGCTTGTTTCAAGTCTGTAGCTACTTCAATGCAGTGTGTAAACATCTTTGTATTATAAATGTTAACATCTGCTTGTGGTGAAACGTGATATGGGACCCTTCACAGCCTGGCTGGGTCGGTTCCCCTGCAGCCTGAGCAGCAACAAGGTCGTCATATTCAGCTATAGCGCATGGAAGAACCTGAAAAATAAACATTCTATAATGTAAATAAGGTAAATTAGTAAAAAAAAAAATTATTAGTTTCAGGTGTAACCCGTTTAGGGAATCTGACACTAAATCCGATAAATTGATAATTTTAGAAACATTGCTTTGAATATGTACCAGCATCTTCTGGACACAAGATGTAACTGGGATGGAAGTTGAGCTTGTAGAAGTAGGAATACATTCACGAACACTCGACGCCTGCTGCGTGCTGCTCGGTCCACGGACGACGCGGGTTTCGTGCTGCTCGGTCCACGGACGCCGTGGGAACCGACACGCACAGCTGCAGGCAACGACACGCGTTTATGTTGAACTGAACAGCGATTCCTTTATCGTGGGAACGGAATCAAAACAATCCAGCTCAAAATGTTCCGAACAGAGAAGAGAGGTGGAGGAGGGAGCCACGGCTCACCTGTGCGTCTGACCGGATTCACCCGCTATGAATGCGACTCCGGATCTTTAGGAAACGTAAATAATGTGACACCGTCCTTGTGGGCATTTGAGCAAAATCCCACAACACAATGCGAAGGCATCGCAAGCACTTTCCTCCGTCTAAAATATAAAAACGTCCATAAAGTCACTGGTTAAAAGCTGCTGTCCATCCTGTCAACAAATTAGATTAGGTTCTCGTCATTTCCGGGTCCATCCTCGTCCAGTGTGCTAAAATGCTAATCACCAGAAAGGTTTTTTGCTCTCAGTAGGATCATGCAATGCGTGTTTTGTAACTTTTAAATATTCCATTGTGTTCAGATTTCTTGATTATATATTATGTTTTAAAATGTCAATTTCGTGTCATGAGCTCTTTGAGGGTTCCCTTCAGGTCTACACACAAAAGAGGTAGAGGTGAATTGGTGTCTTTAAACTACCCGTAGATGTGAGCGTGGTTTGTTGTTTGCTTTGCTCTGTGATGAACTGGTGACTTGTCCACCCTGGACAAGCCTAACCCAGATCACGTTGGGCATCTGGGATAGGCTCCTGGGTACTTTTAGAATATGACTTCACGGACCCATCGTGCTAACTGCCTTCCACCGCCGAGAGATTTTACCCAAGAAAGGAACAATTTTTCTTTCATGACAGGAAAGTTCAAACAATGTGAGCATGCAAACATCCTCCAAAAAGTCCAAAACGACTGAGTCTGCCTGACCCCTAAGCCATTCTGTGTTTTAATTGGACAGGAGAATGGGAAGAGCCGCCTGCAGCAGGCCCAGGATGGCGTGGAGGAGGTAACGGTCATCATGATGGAAAACCTGAACAAGGCTGATGAGCGGTCTGGAAAACTGGATGACCTGGAGGATAGAGCCGAGGAGCTGCTGGCAAAGGTAACCCGGTTTATTTTAGAGCTCTCAGTGGAAGCGTCTGGTGGCACTGATAAGGTGAAAGACTCCCATTCAACAGGCCTCTCAGGATTAAAACGAGGAAATGCCATATGGAAGTCTATAAACACACCTTAGGTGGAACTAGAGAGGAAAGCAAATGTGCATTTACATCCTGATTGTGTTTTATGGTTCTATTTATAGAAAGGTATTTCCTATTGTTTACTAAGATGAATGAAACAAGCTGGTCTCAAAGGTTAAGACGAGCGAGACCAGGACATGCCACAAGGCAAATGTCCATCAGGGGGTCAACCAGCAGGGGGTTGATAAGGACCCCAAATCACCATAATAGTGCAGAAACATGGGAAAAGTGAGTTTTTCATAATATGTCCCCTTTAAAACGATCTGTGATGCTTTTTCAGGGACATACCGGATTATTCCTGCAGACGTTGAAGACACATCCTGTCACCTTTCAACAGAATAAAAGAGTCTGAGTTCTGGACTGGTCCGTCTCCAGTCCAGTCCATACCTGATAATGATAAAGTTGCTCATTATGAAGCTCCAAATATGACAACAGACATCTCTAAGAACACGACTGCTGTTTATGGAAACCCGGTTAGGGTTTGGGTTTGTTTGTGCAGCTGTGTTTCATTGTGGGACCCAGGGCCTCTTTGAGTGCTGCTCTGTCTGTCTTGCTTGAACCTGAACTCAAGATGTGTTTCTGTCTGTCGACTTCATGACAATCACTTTGTGATATAACAGGGAACAAAGCGACTGCTAGTCGACACCTTCATGGATCCGTTGTTTACATTCACAGATTGAATATAAGCTCTAGAACGAAAAAGTGTGGAACCAGCAGGAATCTTTAGTCCACACACAGTATAATAGCCAGCCCAATGCTGGGCTATTGGAGTGTTGCCGGTCGTTCTCGGTTCGACGCGCTCTGTGGCTACGTCTTGGTTTCGCCGTATCCAAAGAAAAGGAGAGTCCAGAAGCGGGTTTAAGAGAATAAAATGTCACTAATTTATTACAAAATACAACAACTTATAATATTCAATAATCCCGAACATCTGGGTACAGCGATCCCGCCAGAGCGGTCAAAACCTATGTGCCCTTCCGGGTCAACACCTGTTCACCCCCTGATTGGCCCTGCCTTATATACCCCACATGGCCACAGCGCCACACAGTGCACAAAATAGGAACCGCACTCCATCAGTTGCATTTGGCTTCTACACACCGGCCCCTAATTGGCGTGGTACCACACATGGCAATTCTCAACATTTCATAAAATACAACAAATATTGAATCATCACAACAATAACTAGACCTCATACACCAGACACAGCTTGGAAATTGGTCTCTCCTCTGGCTGACATCGTCCCAGTGTCCAGCTCATCATTCCCATCCCTAACAGGAAGCACTGACAGCGTGGTGCGACCTCTGCCGGCCCCTGTATGTCCATAAGTCGTATGAAAGACTGAGGTGGGTTCTGGTGATTCCAGTCCATCTTCTAAAACAGTGATCTGTCGATCTATGTGCAACACAGTCGGATGATATTGATTACAGATCTCACATTGCAATCTTGCTTCACAATTACGGCTGACATGGCCTCGATGAAGGCATCCAAAACACACTCCCCCTTTCCTCAATATGAACACTTTGTCTGCGTGTCTCTTCTCCTTAAACTGCTGACAGTTTTCCAGTGCGTGTTCCACAGAGCAGCAAACACAGCGTTCGTTCTCCTTGATTGGGCGTGACGGCTTAACTTCGTTGTGAGAGCCCATAGCGGTCACTGTGCTGGCGACCACATGCCCCTTCTCTCTATGGCTGGGTTGTGACTTTGGCTGGTTTAATGTTGTATTAGAACTGTATTCTTGCAGATCTCCAAAAAAGGGATCTGAACGGATCCTCACATGACGCTCCATGAATCCCACCAGATCATTAAATCTAGCTCTGTGGCCAGTAGACTCCATGATGTCATGAGCCCTGCTCTGCCAGCGTTCTTTCATCCTATACGGGAGCTTTGCAAGGATTGCCCTCATATTCACAGGCATGTCCAGTTCCTGCACATATTCCAGCTCCTCCATGATGTTGCAGCAGCCACGCAGAAATAGTGCATAGCTCTGAAGTGCCCTGGTGTCGTCTGCTCTTATAGTCTGCCATGACAAAGCCTTGCTGATGTATGCAGTAGCTGTTTTGTAAGGATTTCCAAATCGATCTTGCAGTAGAGCCTTGGCCACCACGTAGCCACGATCTGGGTCCATATGTTGACAACTCCGCACCAGTTCGAGAGGCGGGCCTCTGGTGAATTGCTCCAAATAGTACAAACAGTCTGCTGCGGTTGCTTTACTTTCCACTCCTTGCTCAAATGTTTTTATAAAGGTCCTGTAATGCAAGGGATCGCCGTCAAAGATTGGAATGTCTCTTGGTGGGAGCGTCATTGACCGCTGCTGGTTCATTAAAGCTGCTATAATCTCAGTTTGTCTGCTCATGATCGTTAGAAGGTCTCCAGGTGTCTGCATAGCGGTGAGCGACTGACGTTGTGTTTCATTTTGTGTAAATCGATCATTTGTTGCCATCCTGTTTCTATTGCATATACCCTTCGTATTTGAGTACGCTTGTGACTGACACTTTTCTTCGGCATCATAAATTTCCAACCTTGCTTCCGATGCCGCCAGTTCAGCCTCCAAATCAAGCATCTCCTTTCTTCTTCTCAATTTTGCTTCCTCTTCTTCAATAACATGTCGCTCCTTCAATATTTTAACTCGAGCCAAAACTGCAGCTCTATCTGCTGCTGCCTGTAATCTAGCAGATGAAGCACTAGACGTGTAGCTCCTTTGACTGCTTCTGCGACTTATATTTGAGATGCTGTCTTCAGGAGAGAGTTCATCGTTGTCACCCTTTTCATTCATATTTGGCTGAGGTTGGGTTACAGTTTGAGAAAGCCATAAACTGACATTGGCAAAACACTCATTGTTTGGGATCATTTTTGCCTTAAACCATATTTCATGCTTTTCAGCCTCTTCAGCCGGCAGTAAACCCATAAATGACTCATGTACACCTTTAGCATCATCACAAATCAATTTCAATTCATCAAAAGCATTTATCACCTTTGTTTTATCACCATCAGACATTAAATCATCCAACTCCCTTCTAATGTTAGATGCCTTATTTAACTTGGACTTTCTAATATGTTGTAACTTCTCAAACTTCTCAGCTAAAGCCTCTCCTGTTAATTTCACAACACGTTTCTGAGTTACACCATTAGCAAGTTGTTCATTTCCAGCATTTGAGTCCACGTCCAAAGCGCACGCCTCCATAGTTCGTATCGCGAGATTCAGCTCAAGTGAGCGCAAAGGAAAGTAGGTCAACGAGTCACGTGATCCAGCGCAATCTGCGAAAGCGCAACGCTTCAATGCGTAAAACGCGCTCAATGTTCATCAATGCGTTGGATTTAATGTGCGCGCACAATAGGCCTTTGGTGGTGGAGCGCTACACGTACCTCTCGTCGGGCGCCTTTATTGTAAATCCACGCGATGGTGTTCAGCGCTCCAGTCCAGCTCCGTAATCCAGCTCCGGTCCACAGCGCTCCGCGGAACAGCTGACTGCTGTCAAATCTATCTTCGTGGGCCACTTCTCCACGCCGCAGCTCACACGATCATCACTGGCTGTCTCCCAAAGACAGGTCTCCTGAGGTTCCGCGTTTACTCCAATCGGGCAGGTTTTGACAGTATAATAGCCAGCCCAATGCTGGGCTATTGGAGTGTTGCCGGTCGTTCTCGGTTCGACGCGCTCTGTGGCTACGTCTTGGTTTCGCCGTATCCAAAGAAAAGGAGAGTCCAGAAGCGGGTTTAAGAGAATAAAATGTCACTAATTTATTACAAAATACAACAACTTATAATATTCAATAATCCCGAACATCTGGGTACAGCGATCCCGCCAGAGCGGTCAAAACCTATGTGCCCTTCCGGGTCAACACCTGTTCACCCCCTGATTGGCCCTGCCTTATATACCCCACATGGCCACAGCGCCACACAGTGCACAAAATAGGAACCGCACTCCATCAGTTGCATTTGGCTTCTACACACAGGAAGTAGAAATATACCTGTGACGTTTAGTCTGTAGATTGAAAATACACGTGTAAGTCCATATGTAAAGATTAGTATGTATAAAGGTTATTTTTTATCCATGTCTTCAAGATGTTTGAAGGAGCATCTTCTTCTATTTGTGTCTTTTTGTCCTGCAGAGTAAAACGTTTGAAAAGACCGCCAACCAGGTGAAGCAGAAGAAAAGATGGGAGAACAAGAAGATGTTGTTTCTGTTCATCGGTGTCGGAGTGGTAGCTGGACTCATCATCGTTGGACTCATCATCTATGCCATTGTCGGGTAGTACAGCAGGATGGCAGCTCCATAGCTGACTAAACGAAGATGGTGACATGGGCAAAGCTCGATGGTCCCTGAGGAGAGGTGTGGGAACAGTGGGAACGGTGGGACCTGCCTGAAAAGCTCAGACTGACTTTCCTGTGTTTCTAGAGATATTTATGGAACTATTGGTCCCGATGCTAATTAGTAAAAGTCTTCAGTTGATATGGTACCACTGATTGCTCTGCGGGTGGCACGGTGGTTAGCGCTGTCGCCTCACAGCAAGAAGGTACCGAGTTCAGATCCTGTGCGCGCCATTTGTATTTTCTCCCCGTGCCCGCGATGGTTCTCCAGGTTCTCCGGTTTCCTCCCACCTCCAAAAATATATGCAATGTAGGTCAATTGACCTTTCTGTGACGCCCCCCCCCCCCCCCCTAAGGTCACGGAGAGACCATCAGAAAGTATTTAACCAGAATGGATGAAACCCTTTGTGTTTAACGGCGTGTTTTACGGAAAGGTCTTGAACAGAAGACTTAGTAGACCAATCATGACGCTCGATGTCATCTCTGGGCGATGCTTCCTCAAACAAGCCTAGCGGATCATAGTGTTCAATAGAGCCTGATTGTCACCGCCGTAGGTTTAGGGTTACGTAAGGAGTGCCCCATAAAGAGGTAGTTTAAAGTACAGTTATTATTCTGTGTTTTAGTATTCAGTATTAGTGTTGGGTTTAATTCACTGTGTCGGTTTTAATGTTGATAACGCTACAATGACGGGTAACGAGGTCACCGATCAATCAGTGTTTACAGCTAAAGGCTGAATTACACCACTTTTAACGCCAACTCAAACCTCCGTGGTGACAACTTTGTCGATTAAAGCTTTACGTTGGGATAACGACATTGCTCAGACACCCCGATGTACAGACAATTCGCGTTCTCGGCCAGACGTCGATGAAGATGACTGGTCTTCTGAAGCCTTTGATGAAGCTCAAGCCTTGAGAACGATAGAGAACATTTCCTTCCTTGTGAATCTGCAGAAATACCGTCAGAGCTTGTTCTCAATTCTAGCCAGCTGCTGGAACAAGTAGAAAAAAGGAGAGAAACCATCGTAGCGTCTCGTTTTCATGCATTCGTCAAACTTCAAGCAGGAAGCACTTCAAAATAAAAGCGGTGTAAAGGAAATTGTGAAAATACAAAAAGATAATGCAGTCAAGTGTTAAACGTAAAACACAGACCTCAATAAGAGTCATTTAGAAATGTGTTCATGTAATGAAATTATGGAACTGTGCGTTTGATCCGGAACAAACGGAGTAATTTACCCATAATGCCACCAAAAACCTAGTCTTTGAAATAATAAAAATGTATTCTTACCCTGGTTGGTGAGAACAGAGTCCGTAACTCTTTAGTGGTGTTGATATTTAGTTGAAGTTAATGCAGTAACGCTGTTATTTTTTTACTCCTGTACCACGTCGATGCTTTATTCCACCGTTCTTTGACTAAAATACATCAAAACCGAGTGAAAAAAATCCACCACTTAAATATTTAAAGCCCCTCTGTGTGCTCCTCAGAGAAATATCCATATCCACGAAATACCTGACAGAGAAATCACCGAGAAGTTCTGTCTGCTTTGCCATTAACCACAATATTCATCCATTCTGGTCAAATACTGTCTGATGACCTCGATGTCGCCTCATGGGGGGGCGGGAGGGGGCGTGTCACGGAAAGGCTACCCAAAATTGTGCGTAGTGTCCGTAAGTGTGTGCGTGAATGGTCGTCTGTCTCCGATGCGCTGGCGACGCATTCGGGGTGTCCCCTGCCTCTCGCCCATAGCAAGCTGGGATCGGCACCAGCAACTCCCGTGATCCGCAAAGCGGAACAAAATGGATGGATGGATGCTCTGCTGCAGGTGTAATGTTACAAAGGTCAGGCCTCTCTTTTTAAAGGACATAAATCTTCTGTATATAAATAAAAAGCTCTTTGTAAGACTGCTACTTCTCTATTTCCTTGTAAATGTTGGGCAGAGGAAGGAAAATAACATTTAATTACCACTGAAAGTAGAATTCAGTACGATGATGGTTCATAATCTCTACATTTTGCCTTGTAAAAGATTGAGTCCTACAGTTTTACTATCAGGTGAAACAGTGGCCTCTGCTGGCTGGAGGTTTAACAACAATTAAACGAGTGCTACCTTCTGACCTCAGTGTCTTGATCATCAGCCATCGACTCTTACTGCTTTATTAAAGTCTTGAATTCTTATGGGATAGGAGGCAGCTCCGTGTGAAAGGAGACAAGGGAGTAAAATGCTCCAGTGACTCTTATCTTATCACTGTTTTAGGAATGTCTACTTTATTCTGAGTAAGACAATCATTAAACGTTAATGCAGGTTGTCGCCAAAATTTTTTTTTTTTTTTTGCTTCAATAAATTAGAAAATTGTTGCCGTTTTAAACACCTTTGTCCGTGCCTTTATGAATGGTTCACTACAAGGATGTTTTAATTGACAAGAAAACAGAAAAACCTCAACCTGGAAAAACCACGAGCAGCATCCACGAACTTAAAAGATGTTTAATAAAGGTGAGGGGTAAAATAAATGGTCTTCACAGCTATGACAACCACATCTTGTCACAGTTATTAGGTTCGTGAAGGTATGCCTCACAACACGGAACAGGAAGTGATGGTTGCGTGACATGGCGTGTTAAGTGTAGCGTCATTTTATGAATATATCACACCTCTGAAAACACATTCAGTCAACATTTAAGCGCAACATCTGGAACAGTCACTCAGTGCAGGCCTTCAGTGGTCCAGGCTCATGAGAAGTGCAGTCCCTCTCTTGACCCAGTGATCCGGACTCACATCTCTTGATCTGAGTTCTACACTGATCACAAAAGACGCTCGGCCTGCCCCGCCTGAGCGTACCGGGTAGTAGTAACAGGGACACAGGTATGTACCTGTAAGCATATAACAAGGAGTATCGAGGACATGACGTCACAAACTACATGTAGACCATAAACTGAACATCAACAAATCTAATCAAATAGACAGTTGGAATAAAGAAGTCCAACAAATGGGCTCACCCTTGGCTGTCTTCTTCCGGTTTTCTGCTGGTATGAAATGGATGGTGGGCATAGGAGAGACCATCTGCATCGGTTCTGCCTCCACCAGACTGGAGTTCTTCTTGTCCCAACCGGCTCCCTCCAGAAACAAACCTCGGACATACACCCCATCCTTATAAGGGGGCAGGAAGGGAGGAGAGGGAATAAAGAGCAGGTGAGCAGGCAGAGGGAGAGGCCCCGGGTTAGCAGCTCTTTAGTCAGTATCTTGTTCAGCAGTCTATATGCGACATTTTGTTTTTGCCTGCTCTCTGTCTCTGTCTCTCTATCACTTCATTATCCATCTCCCTGTCTTTGACTCTCCACCTGCTCTCTCTCCCTCCCTCCTTCTCAACCCAGCCGCTCCAGACAGATGGTCGTCCACTATGAGTCTTAGGTTCTGTCCAAGGTTTCGGCCTGTTAAAGGAAAGTTTTTCCTCGCCTCCTTCTCCAAAGTGCTTGCTCTTGTTGGTCAAGTTGGGTTCTGTCTTTCCCTGCTACTCCTGTAAAGTGCCTTGAGATAACGTTCTGTTGTGATCTGACGCTATTGAAATAAAAGTGAATTGAATTGAAAATAAGATGCAGTGAGCAAGAAATAATACAAATCAACAAAATTCTGAAGTGCAAACAATCTGAACATTTTTTTAAACTTTTTTAAAATATGAAAAGAGAAGATGAAATCAGATTTAAGGCCGGGATGATGGGATTTATGAAATTTTAGTGGAAATAGAAATGTGTGTACAAGCAGTCACCTGTGCAGGGTAAGGGAGATTGCTGTCATCCACAGTGGACACTTGAAACTTCCAAGACAGCGTGTCCACCGAGACCTGAAACAACAGTTTGCAGTGTGGTGATTGGCAGGGGGACACCGATGCATTAACTCTGATGAGCTGTTTGGGTTTTCCAAGGCAGCACAGAGGATGCCTGTGGGTGCAAAGACTCTCACATTGTGCTGTCGAGCATAGGACTGCAGCACAGCAGTTAGGAACCCGTTGGGAAAGGTGAAGCCGGAAAGCCAGAACAGTTGGGGCTGCTGGAGCGTCTCCGCCCATTGGGCAAACTGACTGACCCTCTGGCGAAGATCCCTGGTCCACGCCGCCAGAGGCTTAAGCGAGGGGTATGCCTGGTGGGCAGAGCAGAGGACACAGACGACTAAGTCTAATTATCCAACTGCACTTTAGAGAAAAATATGCTTGTTTGTCGGGTGTAACTCTGGAATCAAGTATTTATTCCATAGTTCAATATATTTGTGTTTTCGGACCTTCCCCCACAGTAGAGGCACACGGCCGTCATGGAGGCACTGGAACGTATCCTCCAGGCTGGATGACATCACCACTAAACCTGTGATTCCCTTCTCCAGCTCCGCCAGGGAGGAACTAAAACACAGCAGCAGATCTGTCATTGCGACTGCAGCGGTTTAGAAGTTTCCTAGAAGTCACGTTAGAAGGATTTCACACACACACACACACACACACACACACACACAGAGTTCATACTTGATGGTGTCCAACAGAGAGTTGTATCTCTGGATCTCCTGCAGCAGAACCACATTCAGTGGTGAGGGGCTGTCCTGGAGCAGCAACTTGGTGGCTTCATAGTCGATCACTTCCGGGATCATTCCCCAAACCTCTGGCAGCAACTCTAACACCTGGAAGCACCAGAGGAACAGTACAAAAAACCACGACTACGTGAAACGATGACTTCTGAAAGAGGTCTAAACCAGACACTTACTCCAACAAGCTGCAACTGATCCTCCTGTTGTCAAAACAACAGTTTATCATGTGAAGGGGGTTACCAAAGTGAGGTCAATTCTATCCCTGGGCAAAAAAATAGACACTGTCATAACAAGACTTCACAGAGAGCTTAAACCTCCAGACCCCAACATTAGGCAGGGTTTGTGGAAGAGGCTCATCCTAGTGACTGGTAGGTGTGTGTTTTGCATAGTTCTAAAGATATAAACCAAAAGAATGAAAACAGTGTTAAAAAATGCAGATCCTGACCCGCAGCATCACCTCTAGGATATGCAAACATTCAGAATCTATTGCGTAACCTCCTTGGCGGCGGTATCTCACAGGCTAGACTGCTGTAAAGATCTCCTTTCTGATCTACCTTCCATTGATTTCTATTTTCTTGCTTGTGTTTTCTCCTATTTTCCCACTCATCACTATCGGTCTTTGTTGCTGTTTTAATCTCTAAATGGTGAGTATCAGTCTCTGCACCCTTACAACTTGTTTCATCATTACTCATGTTATGTACCAAAGTCTGAGTAAATTAAGTAATTAAGAAGATTTCTAATCTCCCCTCCGCCCTCACCTTATCCTCTCGGCTGGTCACTCCTGCAGCTGTGGTACTGGCGACCTGAGGCTGCAGGGAGAGCAGGGTCTCAAACAGCAACCTGGTCTCTCCGATCTGGCTCGAGATGTCGGCATTAGGGTGCTGGCCAAACACCTCGGGGTGCTCTGTGGGCGGCAGCATGTTGATTTGTTCCTTGTATGAAGACAGGGGGCCATCACGAGGGACGTAATAGGGGGTCAGGGAGGACAACCTGACAGAAAAAGACGGTGACAGAATACTGATATGAAGCCAGAGGTACATGCGTGCAGCATGCACGTGAGTGTGTTACAGGGTCTCACTTGAAGAAAGGCTGGCTGATTAGAGCATCACAGAAGTAGTCATTTATGTATGTGGTTAGAAGACGTCTGTCCCAGTCGTCCGTCACATGGCCTCCGTAGTTGACCCCAGCGATGAGATACTTCAGTGCATCCCAGGGAATCTCCTCATACTCGTCCAGGTACAGCCTCAACAGACTCTCACTCACCTGGAAAGCATCAAGACAACAACCTTATTCAACCCTTTCCATCCTGACGTTCTTCACTGGACAGCATCCTCGGTGGACTGGACAAGAGAGTGGTCTTTGAAACGTTTGTTTGAACTCTGACCTCAAAGTCTGAATCATTGAAGCCATAGACAATGTTCCAGCCCAGCTGCAGAAACTTCTTCCTTTCCAGCAGGATGCTGTGAAAGAAGCTGAGGGAGAAGAGCAGCTTCTTGTAGAGAATGGGCTTTGAGCAGCAATTGAGCTGATCCTCCGTCACCAGCTGGTACAAACGCTTCATGTTGGCTTTCACACCCTGAGGAAGGCAGGAAATAGAGTTAAACCATATGGAGGGTGTTACATAAAGGATATATGCATATTGTTGGTCAACATGCAAACAACTTCTGTACATGTGTTGCCCTCATTATTTAAGTGTGCTTGCATGTAGATATCTGCAGTCAAATGCACCTTTGGTGGTTCAGTAGTCATCTTGATGCCAGCCTGCAGGATTGTGATGGGAAAATCAGGGTGTGGCGAAGAGCTAAGCCACAGTCTGAAGTTCGGGTGGGGTTTGTCCACCTGCAGCTGCTCCACAAGCTTGTCCAGTTCAGGCATCCATGAGAGGGAGAGGTGGCAGTTGGCGAGGAACACCCAGTGACCTGGGAAAGAAGAAGGGGGCTTGACGGTTTCCAAAGAAACTCTGAATGTTTACATCTTAACTATGACTTCAATGTGGATGAAATCACACATATATTTAAAGCTGCACCCTTGTGATTACCGGAGTTCAGTGAGGATGAATGTTAATACTAGGCCTGAGACAGAAGAGCACAGATGTAGTCGTACCGTTCTTCGCGCCCTGCTCTATCATGCTCCTGGCGACGGGGGCCTGTCCCTGGCCCAGAGATAGGGCATGGAACTGCTTGCTCACGCCAGAGGTGTCGGCCAGCTGCAGCAGGGCTCCTGTGGGGTCCACCCCAGGAGACAGGACAAAGATGAGGGGAGTGCTGCATGTGGACTCCTCCACAACCTGGGCAGAAAGGGTGAGCAAATACAACTGACGTGTAACAAACGCTGTGACACACGTGTGAACATTTCCTTCATTCATATCAAAAGCTTCAAAAGTAATGCTCAAGACAGACGAGACAACACAGTTTAACAGGATAACAGCTGACACTCACAGACTTCATGTCCAGGACAGGTGGCTCCACGTAGCGTGGGCCCATCTTGTCAACGATAAAGGAGGAGACGCAGAGAGAGACGCGGTCCTGGCGTAGGGAGCGCACTATCACCATCCTCTGGAGGTCATTACAGTCATTCCACTCAGCTGCAAGAATCAGAATCAGAATACGTTATTGATCCCAGAGGGAAATTCTATTAGCAACAGTGCTCCACTCAACAAAACTAAGAAATAAGAAATTGAGGGTGTGAACATGCAGCCTCATGGGTAGCAAGGGTAGTGCGGTTAGCAGGAGCTAACGTAGCATTGCCAGTTTCTCCCTTGAGCCGTTCCCAAGGCCGATAAAATGCAGGGGGTTATGTCAGGAATGTCAACAATCCCGGCTTCGTTCATTTCCCTGGTTCATCGTCTTTCAGTGCGATAAATTCTAGTCCGGCAAAATGGTGAAGTCACAAGAACGGTTCGTTGTTCTCAGTAGGATTATGCGATGCGTGTTTGTAACTTCTCGATTATCTATAATGTTTAAAAATGTGAAATTTGTGTCATGAGCACTTTAAGGTAGTTAAGAGAACATATTTAAATACTGCAAAAAACTGTAAAAACAGATCATTTACAAATGATTTTATTAAAGAAGTAATTGTTGGCACTTTGGGTTTGAGTATATTGTAAAGTGGCACGCGTCATGAAAAAGGTTGCTGACCCCTGCTTTAAAGTTACGACACCTTCTGCTGTCACATTCGCACACACCAACAAGCCTCTCTGTCAGTGCAGCATACTTCAGCATCGTTCCAAGTGTGACTAATCTGCTGAAGCAGCTCCAAACAGAAGAAACACACACACACACCTGGTAGTGAGGCATTCTCTGGCTCAGCGCTAGTGAACCAAAGGTTCCAGTCTCGAGGGTTCTGCTCAAAGGACGCCATGATGCCGTGGAAATTGGGTAACTTATCCAGCTCTGTGATGTTGTCCCAACTGGAGTCTGCCAGCCAGCTGGTACAGGGGTTATCCATCTGTTCCTCCTTATCAATTACCTAGAAAGACAGCCATCAATTTAATAAACCATCCTTCAATCAATCACCAGCCATCACATCAATCATGGAAAGAAATGTAGACAAATCTGCTGATGGCTACTGAATACCATTCAAGGAAATCACATTGAAATGGAACCATAAGTTTGTATTTAAATGTTGTTAAACGTATTTGAGCAAACTCACATCAGATTCTTCAAAGCCTTTGGAAATTAAAGTATTTATAATAAAATAAAAAAGCGAGCAAACTTTATTATTTTCATTGTTAATGAATGAATTTTGAGCACTACAAACACAACTAGTACAAGGGGCCCACACACATATATGTATAGGAGCCCCATAGCATGCGGAGAAGGCATAGGGTGACGCCACCGCCTCGATCGGCTTGAGGGGTCGGTTTTGTGGCTTGTACAACAACTGTAATTTTTGCTCAATTACAGTTTCTTAAATTACATTTATTTTCAAAAATATATTTGTGATTTCTTACGAGTCCTCCTCGGAGGAAAAAGCTATACTCCTCCATGTTGAGATTTCCGGATGCCTCCAAGATTTTGACACACATCTGAAAGCTGAAGAGCAGCTTGTGGACCTCAAATAGACCACGGCAGGTGTATCTGCAGAGGACAATTTGAATGTAATTATTACCGGCGGTAACAATAACATTTTAAGGCCCTGGGCCTTTCTTTCCGTCTTGACTCACCTGTATACTGCGTACGTGTGGTAGTCATTTAGGTTGATGATCCTTTCCTCCAGCTTGTGGCCGTGCTTACTCTTATCTATACTGAGGTTGAACAGGTTAATGTAGGCATCAAGTGAAAACTGGTACATGGGGTCGATGTTGCCCATGTGGCTGAGGATCGAGAAGAGAATAGCGGCTCGCTGGGCGCATGGGCGGTAAGCCTGGTAAGAGATATATAGTTTAAATTAGCAAGGAGACAAAGTTATCAGGAACTCCCATCCTCCTAGAGGTGTAGAATAAAAGTCCCATCTCGTTGTCATCCATACACCTGACCTCTCTGGCGGAGTCGATCTCGATCTCAGTCTGCTCGCTGCTCTTCAGCTGCTCTTTAACCTTAATGGATGTCGCTTGGCTGGTCTGCAGGGTGGTCACCAGCTGTTCATCATCCAGCAGAGATCCCGTCAACTCATTCAGCAGCCTGGCCGAGCAGATACAAATCATACACAACAACTGTAGAATGAAACCCAGTGACACCCTGACACCCTGACAGACCAACAAACACAATTGTTAACACAAGCACACATCACAATCTTAATGGCCAAAATTACGGTACGTATTTTAAGAATAACTCATAACTCTTGGACAAGTTTCTTAGGGAAAGGGGTTCAGTACTGCTACTCAGGATGTGTTTACTACTACCAAAATGACAATAGGTGTAACTGCTATTGTTATCTTGTACCGTGGAAGTTCCAGTAAAGATACCAACATGAGAAATACCCAGAGTCTATGCACCCAAAAAAACGGAACCATGAGAAGTATACACTATCCCGAAAAGAGAAGTGACTTAAATAACTTCAAACACATTTTATCTGTATCAAAGTTGATAGCTTTCGTTAATAACAATGTAATAATGATATTGTTATGGATAAGGTGAAAGGTCACGGCTCCAGATGAACAACCTGAGGATCTCATCCTGCAGCTCCTGCACGCTTTTCTTCCCAGAGGCGATGCTGATCACCAAAGCATCCTTCTGTTCTTCCAGCTCTGGACGCTCCTTTCGCACCACAATTCCCAGTAGCTGGGCTTCCAAACCCTACACACAAACACACACACACACACACACACACACTTTATAGGATTATTTCAGACATTCCATTTCTTATGCATTTATCGGGGATGTTTAGCCGAGTCATTCTGACACACACACACACACACACACACCTGCTCCTTGACAGCGAAGTTGACTATGGTGGTCTTTGTACAAATCTCTGGCGTGTAGTGGGGGTTAGAAAGCTTGGTGGTGATGTAGAAACGGAACTCTGGATTGAACTCCACCTCCTTATCACCCAGCTTCAGCAGCAGCCTGCCACCTGGGGTACAAAACAGATTCAGGAGTCTCTCATATTTAACTCAATACTATCTTTTTGTTAACTCCTGCGTGTGTGTCTAACCTATCTTTGTCACGGACTTGTTGAGAATTGGATTTAGAGAGGGGTCCAACTGCCCCTGGACATTCTGCAGCAGAACAGGATTCCCAAACTGGATGGCTTGCTCCAGAATCTGAAGGTAGTCTGGCATTTGAAAATCTATGACTTTCAGACCCTGCAGATGTAGACACACAATCACACAGGCCAGAAAAAGACAGCCAGCACATTGAGCTTTTGTTCATCACATAGCCTTACTATGAGCTCAAAGGTAAAACACACTAAAACACACACACGTTCGACAATCACAAACAATGCGGCATCGCTATAAATGTTGACATATCATGTTAAATTCAGCCAATGGGCATATTCAATGTTTTTTTAAAGTCAATTTTATTAGAATTTTCTAACTATTTCTTATATTTATAGTAACTCTGTACTTGGTGGACTACCACGAAGATCGACCGGTAAATGGAGCGCTTTGCCTTTCGGCTCAGCTTCCTCGTCACCATGATGGTGAAGAGAGTGCAGACACAGGGACGCGTGCACATCTTGTGCACATCTTGTGCACATCTTGTGACGTCACAGCAGGCGTGATTTCTTCCAGACGTGTTTCAGGAGGTGATTACAGACCTTTGAAAACTACGAAGGATTGACTGGATGGTTTATTTTGCTGTTTTGGGGTTGATAGTAGTGTAGAAGTATGGGAAAAATGAGTTTTTCATAATATGTCCCGTTTAAAATGGAAGGTTCTTCGACCCAAGAAGGTTTCTCTGGTCCATGAAAATACATAAATATCCATGACTGTTCCAGAAATGTAAATGTCCAAAAGAAATAACTATTGACAAACGAATCCACGCAAGACTGGCTGAGATGAGACTTACTCTTTTCGTCTCCATATTCCTGATCCACTTCAGAGCTTGACCTTGAGGATCCACCATCAGCGGCCATCTGACAAGAACAAATACTCAACAAAACAAGCCAACATAACCAAATCTCAATATAAATAAAACAAACTTCTTTTAAAATTGTAAACTGCAGCTAATCTGAAGATGGCATCTACGATACTGACCGGTTTCCTCGGGTGACGATGACGCCATTCTCAGTAGAGAATACATCAGAGGGGAGGCCCTGAATCTGCCAGTCCCTCACTGTAGTGGACTTGGACAGAAAAGCTGCAAAACTGAATCCAGGTGTGCATGGGATCCCTGAGTCCTGCACCTGAGGACAGAGAAAACAGACAGCAGAAGACATGTTGGCATAAGAATGCGGAAAGCTTTTCATTAAACTGCAGGATATGTGTATGGTGTATGAGTTGTGTGTGTCACCTCCTTCATCCAGATGGCAAGTAGCTCATCTCTATAGCTGGAAGGGAAGGGCCCCATGTAGGAGAGGAAAGACGCTGCGAGCAAACAGTCTCCTACAAGGAATCCCATGTTTTCCTGAAGATTCTGAAGCATAAGCACCCAAATTATGATGAGCGCATGACACAAAGAAGGTCATTCTTTTGTGTGTGTGTGTGTGTGGTTATGATGAATTACAGCTAATTTCTCCTCCCAGGTGACCCTCTCCCCGCCAAGTGCAGTCATCAGCTTGTCAGCTCGGTCCAGTTTAACCTCCATGTCTTGGGCTTTCTGCCTATTACTCTCCTTCTTGGCCAGCTTCTCGCTGTACTGCTTCTCCAGCTCGTCTACTTTCTCCCCCACCTGCTCACAAACACGTCAACATGAACAGGCTCCCTACAATGCTGTTCACATCATTTTTCCTTAACTGGGGCCTGCGGCTAAATTCCGTACCTCTTGCAGCTTGTTCTGGGCCTCAGCCAGTGCTGCCTGTTTCTCTGCAAGCTGGGCCATCGCAGTGTCCAGTTGGAGCCGCTTGGGCTGCACCACCCTGTAGTAGCGTCCATAAACCTGAAGATAGATGCATCCAGTTATTTTTGCTTCTTATTTTGCTCTTCATATATTAATTTGACTAAGCGGTGTCTCAATGTTTTATGATTCCTCCCTGGCTATAGAACTCACTGCTGCATGCACTACATATGATCTGGGAAATATCTGCTATCATGTGCATTTGTGTCCACAGGCTGGTATCCAACGGACTCCTTCTTACCTCGATGGCTCTGACCCACATGCAGAGCGACTTGGCAGCCAGTGAAACATTGCCTATGATATTTGGCATGAAGTTTTCATTCTTGCAGTACTGGCTGATATTCTTCAACACACGGTCTGAGATGTTGTCCTTGTCAAAGTTGATCAATGTTTTTATGAAGGTGGACTCCCCTTCATGAAAATATTTAAAAGTTACCACATTTTTTTCAAAATAATTAAAATCAAATAGGTTTTTTTCACAGTTTTCTGGTAACCCACTGATTCAAAGGGAAATAAAGGATGTCCTGTTACATTGATACCACATGCTAAAATGTTATAGTACATTTTACTTATTACATGTTATTACAATGTTTTTTCCCTCCTATTTGGTTGTCATTTTGTTGACACCCTTTCTTTCCATGTTCCCATTCCTCTTGTTTCTTTACTACCGTAATCACTCTCTCCTTCTATCTCTGATCTCTGCGTCGCTGATGTGCCTTACCCAGCTGTTTCTTGGCCTCGGCCCAGGTAGGCTCTTTGCCCAGTAATGTCATGACAGCCTGCAACACCGTCTCTACCAATGCTGGGGGATGAGCGTATGATTTGATCTCTCTCATGTCCTTCTTATCCAAAGTCTGTAGCGCCTATGTGCAACAACAGCAAGGGAGGGGAAGAGAATGTGTGGATGCGAGAAGATTCATGGAAATGTAGAAAGGTGGAAACACACAGAGGCAGGATTAAAGCAATCAACAGCTAGGATAGAGATATACCTCCATTGCTTTCTCTAAGGCAGGCATGGCCTCATCCAGGTCTTTCCTTGCGTTGTCAGCCATGGCTTTACACTCGACCTCCTCTGCTCCAATCTTTTCACTATTTTCAGTCACCAACTTCACAAAAAAAAAAGATAAGAGCACACTTACCTAAAATACCTCTTTCCTATAAGCCAACTGCCACACAACCATTCAAACATAAACCACTAGTTTACAACTCTTCAGATTATGGATTAAATCTATAGTGTAGAGCCATTTGTGTGGCAGCAGCACGGTGGCACAGTGGGTTGCACTGTTGCCTCACAGCAAGCAGGTCACGGGGTCAAATCCAACTCTGGGACCTTTCTGTGAATGGTTTGCATGTTCGCCCTCCGTGGGCTCTCTCCAGGTTCTGCAGCTTCCTCTCACCTCCAAAACCATGTAATTTAGGTGAATTGTTTGCACGGAATTGTCCGTAGGTGTGCGTATGTGCGTGAATGATTGTCTGTCTAAATATGGCCGATGAACTGGGGCTCGTCCACGGTGTACCCCACCTCCCACCTGTAGATAGATTCTGGGATAGGTTCCAGCATCCAGCACGACCCACTACGTGGCACCGGATGAAGCGGTTGGAAAATGAATGAATGAATGAATATTTTATAGCGCTTACTCTCTGCTGTTTATCAGCCTCTGTCTTCTGCTGTGCGATGACAGGCAGGCACTTCTCACACTGCCGCTGGGACTCGGCCACCTCTATCTTGGACTCCTCCAGGTCCACCGACATGACCTCCACTCTCTCACGCGCGTCCTTGAACTTGCAAAGGCCGTTACCAAGCTTATTTACCTGTTCAACCAATTCAGTGCGTTCCACTGCTAACAGCCTGGATGGACACACAGGTAAAAATAATCCAATGATCAATGGCACAATTGTGATTGACAGGCATTGAGTGATATGATTAGACAGACGGAGACAATTATCTACAAAGGAGGATCAGTGCAACTTATAATGGAAGAAGATGGATGACACCAATGAAAAAAATACCCCGGTTAGTGCTCGGTCTCTGCTTTTTTATTTTACTCTATCCTGACAAATAAAAACTCCAAAAGTAGCTGAGGCACACATGCCTAATGCTACACACGTACATTTTAATTGTGTGTTGATTCCACTTTCCTGCTAAATATGCATATAAGCATGTGCATAGCAATCAGACACAATGATAACATGAGGAATAAACAACTTAAAGTAGACCATTTGCCAAATTAAGAGTTTGTCACAGACAGTGTTTAAAAAGGTTTACACTGCTTTCGTCTTACTAGGCAGCCGCATTGATTGTTCACTTTATAAATATAAACATTTATTGTTACCGTAATAAAATTTGTCTTTTCATATAGTGATGCTGAAACAGTTCAAACAGCTGTGTATGGCGGAGACTTATTCATGCATAAAAATGACTTACCCGGTAATATATTTAATCAACAGTTTAAAAGAAGACATTTCTGCAGCTGTCTTAATTAATTTTATGTTTCTCTGAGGTTCTCCTTGGGAGTGGCCAGGTTGGATAGGATTAGAAATGAGGAGATGAGAGGGACAGTGAAGGTTAGACATTTTGGAGACAAGGTCAGAGAGACCAGACTTTGATGGTTTGGACATGTCCAGAGGAGAGACAGGGACTATATCGGTAGAAGGATGCTGAGGATGGACCTGCCAGGGAACAGGGCTAGAGGTCGACCCAGGAGAAGATACATGGACGTAGTGAGGGAGGACATGAGAGTGGCTGGTGTTGGGGAGGACGATGCAAAGGACAGGGTGAAGGTTGATTTGCTGTGGTGACCTCTCACGGGACAAGCCAAAATTACAGTAGTAGTAGACTATGTTTCTCAAGACTATACCAATGGCAAATGTTTCTTTTTGGGGGGGACGTTTTGAGAATACTGCCAGTATTGGTCAACTTGCTGCTAAACTTTGTAGGCGATCGTAGGATTAATCCTTTTCTGGATTACACATACGGCTTCTTATTAGAATTACACAGAGGAGCAAAGTCGAGTCTTGCTTGTGTCCACACTGCTGAAAGGATGAGGTCATACGTGACCCAAATATTAGATGTGATCAGTTAGGATGGATTTTAATACTAGGCCTTGACAAGGTTTGTGTTAAGCATCCACGTGAAAAGGAATCAAAAACACAGGAATCCTTAGGTTCCCTACTTCTTGTAGCCAGATACCAGTTCCAGGTAGTTGGTGGGTGTCACATAGTTGTGTCTCTGGAGCTCCAATTCCATCCTTTGGGACATCTGAGCTACAGACTGATGTGTGGTCACAAAGATTCTGGCAACCTTTGTATGAATCTGAAACATGATGCAACATATGTAAAAAATCTTGATCTGACATTCAAACAATGGGAATACAACTTCAGGAGTTTGATTGTCAACTCTTTGTTCATTTATGCGGGGACTGACATGTCATACCAGGGTTCAGTGTAAAATACAACTGAAGTTTGGTATTTTTGTTTTTTCTATATTCTGTATGGTATAATTAAACGTTTTGCTCTGTAACAGTTTTAAAGTAGGTGTTTTAAAACTCGCATTGTAAGTTTGGTTTCAAAATGTGTTCAGCGGGTACAGCATGAAGAAGACAAAAAACAACAGTTCTTCATGTGTCTCTGCTCTGCCTGCATTCAAGCAAACATCCCCTCCTTTCAGTTTTTTCTATTTTTACTTGGTCACATAAGTTTAAATCTTTCAGGTGTGAGGATGCATCAACATGTTTAACAGTGTAAATTCAAGTACAACCATATGCAAAATATGCAATTGTGTGTGTGAGCTTGCGTTCGTCACCCCTTCTAAGGATCCGAGCTCCAGTCCCTCCAGGTATCGCTCAGCTACCTCCAGCAGAGCATCATTGGGCCACTCACAGAACCAGTCAATGGAGGTGCAGTTGACCAGTGCTGGGTACTGCAAGATGTGTTTCCTGTTTGTGACAAACATTTATGAATTTGTATATTTTGCTATAACATATAGCAGCGTATACACACACACTGTAAACTAGTGTGGGAAACTTGGTATTTGGGGTGGTAAAAACAACCTAAAATAATAATAATAAAGGCATTGTGTAGGACAAGCCAAGGGTTCCTGTTTGCAATATTAGTTGGTAATTATTAGGACATTACAAAAAAGAGAAAGGTGAAATAGAAAAAATAAGTGTAGGGAAGAACAGGATAGGATTTATTATAATATTCAGTTTGCTTCTAATCTAGAAAGACTATCAGAGCCTACCTGAATGGCTCTCCAACTGGGCTCAGACACAGAGCTATGTGCAGGTTGTTTCTGACTCGCTCTATCAAGTAGCCGAACAGGGAATCAGGGTTCTGACTCACACCATCCTTCTTGGCAGACTCTGATAGAGCATTGCATACCTCAAGATAAAACAACAGAAACACGTATTAACATTTAGAATTAACTGATCCTAAAGGATCCTGAAGATCAGGAAGAGACAATCTGAAAACATCTGTTACTTTTAATCACTATGATATTTTGTGAAGAGAAATAACCGCATCAAGATTCTTGTAAATATTTTATATATGGATATTTACCAGCTGAATCACTATCATCCAATCAAATTGAACTTAACATTTAACTTAGGGTTTAAATATTGATATGCTAGACTGAAACTGAGACAGTCAGAAATATGGTAATATTGCTGCTTAAACAAAATGCAATATTATTTTCATCTCAAGCAGGAATAGATTATTTGAAGATAATGCACACCTCCACAAACTCATCTTGTTTATAGAGGTTAGACACCTCTCCAGAGCTCAGGATGTTATTGATGTCCTCTAGGAAGGACTCTTCAACAATCTGCGTGTCACTGAACAAGAAGACTGTCGGCTTATTGTCCACGCCAGTCAAACGGTACAGCATCTTGATGTCTGAAAGACAGGTCAGAAAAAACAATAATTACAAACATGAGAGGAACTAACTGTTCTAAAAGTGAATCAATCAAAAACTTCGATCTTTACATTTGCCTTTTAAAATTACAGATCGTGTTTAAGTCCAGAATAAAAGAACGTTGAACAGTCATGCACTTCATGTCTCAAGAATCTGTGGAGATAACAGTAAGTCTGAACTCGCCTTCTCTGAACTCCTGTTTGCGGTACTGCTTGGTGGCCTCCACCTGGAACACCTGGTACTCACAGATGTATGCTGCCATTTTTGATAGGCTCTGTCTGCCAGAGCCGCCAATGCCAACGAGCAGCATGTTGCCCCTAAGCTGACTGATCACACGCACTGCACGGATGACTGTGGTGGAAATGAAAAAAATGTTGCCCAAATCCTGACTGGACAGAAATACTGGGAAACTGGAGCTGACAAAAAATATGTATGCATGTGTGTTGTGTTCTCAGACGCACTGTGCTCGATGGCGTCTCGGAAGAGCACCAGGTTCATGGATACTACACCAGGTGTCTGATTGTAGTCCTCCAGCTGGGTTTCCATGAAGACCTTCAGAGCCTTCATGTCCTGTAGGTCCTCATACACATGAGACTGACTCAGGAAATCACCTGACACACACAACAAACAACTCATCAGAAATAAACCACATATAAACACACATACACATCATCAGTTCCATTTGCGTATCAGAGACAGTGTTTGTTCATTCAGTGGTGTGACACTGTGCATGTATGTATTTTGTGTGTGCACAAATGTGAAATTACCAAATACTGGTGGCTGTTTATTTGGACAGATGTTGTGGAATGTGAGGTCGAAGAGTGAGGCCAGTGTCTTCTCCAGCATGCCAATAAAGACCTCCCTGTCACCGTGATCCACAAGCCGGTCTGAGAAAACCCTGAAAACAACACATACAAAATAAACACACAACAATAGTACACAAATAGTACATGATCTCTTTAAAAAAAGCTCAAATATAATCACATCAGAATACCGGTACATCATCTGTACCAGCTAAGCATTGATGATGCACAATAACTGTCATAATGAGCATGGAACTAAGCATTTAAATGTTCTGAGGTCAAAGGTCACCTGAAGCACTCATGGATCCATAATCTTGTGATGTTGGTTTTGGTGTCGTGGAAGTCTGGGTGAGCTCTCAGCAGACCTTGAAACACCTAGCAGGAAGGACACAAGAAAAAACATAAATGCTAAAACCTTTGCTAATGCTAATGCTAAACAAGGGCCAGTTCGACTGGCTATAGCAACTGAATGGGAGAGTGGAGCGTCTTTATCTATTCTAGACAGAACTCCCTTTAAGGAAATACTAGCTTTATCCTTTTGAAGACATATTTCAGATACAATTTGTATCTTTGTTTTTTATTGTGTACCTTGGACATATCCCTGAGGTTGAAGAGGTAGTGAATCTTTGCTGGAGTGGGAAGAAAATGAGCTGAAACAGCTTCATAAAGTTCTAAAGTAGCTTTCGTTAGAATTTCTCCGATGGGCTTCAAGTCCTCCTTAAAACTCTCAAGTTTTTGGTTGATCATGGTACTGTAGATTCGTCTGATCTGCGAGTCCTGAATGCAAATACATTTGAGTTTTGTTACATGGAGAAAATGAATTCAATAAGACCTCAAGCATTTTTAAAACAAATGTATTTTGTTGTATAGAAGGAGAAGAGGGGACTCAAGAAAAAGGCAACAAACAAGTGAACAAAAAAGGAGTAGAAGCGTTGAAAAGGAATAGAACAACAGACCAAAGTGGAGAAAGACAAGCTATTATTTTGACACAGTTTCCCAAAACATATAGAGAAATGAGTCAGCAGGACATACATGAGGGAAGGTCATATTGATTAGGTTGAATCGACTCTGTAACCGCTCCGAAATGTGAGTCCTCCCTCCACCAGGGGGCCCCATGGACGCCAGCAGGAACAGGTCCTAAAAAAGCATATAAAAGGAATCTAAGGAACATATTTCATCACACATTGTGTTATTAGGGAAAGAATGGTAGTTTAGTGGTTATTATGGCCTGCTTGTCAAACACACCCATACACAGACCTCACTGACCTCATCAACAACCTTCTCTCACCTTGACACACTTAGTGGTCTGTTTCTGGCGGTCATACCAGAAACCATAGTCAATCCAGTGGCGCAGCAGTTCAAGCGGTGCCTGGGAACCAAAGAGGTCACAGGCTGGCATGCTGAGGTCATCCAGGAAGAGCAGCAGGCGCTTCCCACCCGTGGGTACAAACTCGCCCTTGGTTCTCTTCTCTAAGCGGCTCTCCACGGTGGCCTGGATGTTATCCGAGGTGGTCTGGAGAGGACGAGAGACACAGACAGAAAGACAAACAAACAAGAGTCACGGTCTCATGGAGTGACATCAACAAGCTCATTCTCATTAAGCACCTTGAAAACTAAGGTTACTGTTATCCCATCTTCCCACCACTATTTCTGACACAGAGGTTAAGATGGTCAAGAGTTTGACATTATTTTTAAGTCATAGCATCTGTTGGTGTCAATTAGAAATGACAATTTGCTTTAAAAATAGGGGTTTCCTTTGTGCAGTGCACTGTTTAATCAGTTTAACAGGTAGTTGATAATCTACACAGACATAGCAGGCTGGACACTTTTAATTTCAGCTTCTGAATCTTACCTTTGATTGGTATACACTGCATGGCATGTACTACCGAGAAATTGAAGGGGTAGCCAATGTAGGGGCGGCAGTGGCTCGGGCCTTGGCTTGGGAAGGGGAGAGTCCACCGGTTCAAGTCCCGACCCAGACAAAATATGCACTGGTGGCTGGAGAGGGGCCAATCTTCCCCCCCCCCACCCCCCGCACCCCAAACTGCTCCAGGTGTGGCAATTATGGAAGCGCCTTCCATATGTTCCGCATGTTATGGGGCCCCTATACTATAAAGGTGTGTAATCATTTCAAGGGGCCGCTTGTAGCAATAGAGGCTGGGGTCTCCAACACCAGGCAGGACCCCAGGGGCAAGCTATGCAAAGAAGATGCTGAGACGGTGCAGCGCATCACAGCAGGGTCTAAGATGGTGGCAGGCATGGAACAACATAACCAGGTAGCGGGCATAGTGCACGGGAACATCTGTACCGAGTCCGGACTGGAAGTCAAGACGGTCCAAAAAAACAACATAGTGGTGGTGAATAAACATCAGCAGTGATAGATGTCGCGACCCCGAGCGATAACATCAGGAAGAAAGAACAAAAAAGCTCAGGAAATACTGAAGAAAGAGCTGGAGATGTGGGGAGTGAAGGCAACAGTGATGTCAGTAGTGATCGGGGCATGAGGGGCAGTAACCCCCCCCAAACTGGGTGCAGATTCCAGGAATAATGTCTGACATCTCCATTCAGACAGCTAATATCCTGCGCAGAACCCTCAAGCTCCCACGCCTCTGGTAGATGACCCAAGCTTGAAGGAGACACCATAGAGTCCATATATATATACCGGTATATATATATAGAGAGAGAGATAAATCAAATATCAATGACCAAATGAAACCATTTATCATCATTATTAATTACATTCTTGTTTTGTCAGGATAAAAGAGCATGAACAGATCTGACAAACACAGACACACGTAGAAAATGCAAAAGCACCAACCTGCGCAGACATGTTGATGGTGAGACCAGTCCACTTCTCTTCCAGTCCCTGCAGGACGCTCTGGGCCACAGAGGTTTTACCGGTGCCCACTGGGCCAGTGAGCAGCACTGGATGCTTCCCCAACATCAGTGCATTAACCAGGATGTTGTAACGAACAGTGTCCACTGTGGGAACCATTATTTTATAGAATGGTGCCCTGCAGGAGAGACCAGAGGAAGACATTAATGAAATACAGACCTTTATATCATCAGCTATTACGTAACTGAACTGGCAGATAGAGAAACAGATGAGACACTATCAAACACACAATATCATGACACTAAATCACTTTGATGCTTACGTGGCATTATATTTCCAGTCCTTTGGCAGCTTGTCTTCAATAGAAGCCCAGTTTCTGCTCTTCATGTCCACATAGTACTCATAAACTGTGTCCTGAAAGAGTAAAACGATTGATAGCACAGATTAAATCTGTTCATGGTGTCTTTTAACAGCATGAAGCTTTTAAGATGTTTACATTGACCAACCAGGGCTTGCAATAGACTGGTTACAGAACAGACACTTTGGCGTGCCCTCACAGGAAACTCACAGGCGTATAGTGAATGCTGTGGTTTTCTCCTGAAGAACTATATTGCTATATTGTGCATGCTGGTTCACTGTCACCTTCACTGGGATGCTTAATGACGTATTCTTACTGTTACTGCTAATTCACTGACACTGGTAAGAGGCCAGTTGCATTCTGGTCGCCAGTTCATGGCAGCAAAAAAAAAAAAAAAAAAGTAAATAAACAATCAGTCACACTCAAGACAACAGACAAAGCCTCTCCAGTAAAACGTTTTAGCATGATGTTGATTATTCCTGCTCTGTTACCGTAATGGTAACAGAGAAATGAATCATAACTTACTCACATCGTAAACTCTGATGGTATCAAGCTAATTTTAAACCGCAGGTTCTTGTAGTTTAATTTTTATCAGCAAAGGAACTGTGGATGCTTCTATTATCATATCACACTAATAATAAGATGATAGATGTACATATAAATAGCTCTATTAGTCTTTACTGTCTGGTTATTTATTATATATTTCAGGTAGTTACAGCAGCTGCAACCCACGTCCACCAAGCAGCCTGGTGAAGAGAGAGTTCCTATTGTATAAGTGTATAACAGTCAGATGACCTTGATGGGGAAGGGCTCCATCTTCCGTAGGAAGTGGTCGACCTTCTTGCGTCCGTTCTCATCAACTGAAGCACAGATGGACCAGATGAGACTGAAGATGAACCGGAGCTCGATCATCCTACTCTTACTTTTTGCGTCTGAAGAACTCTCCTGGAGAAAGAGAGAAGATTGCACTGCTGAATGGGAGACGTGTGATTTACCAGCTAACGAACAGAGGTGAATCGTTTATATTGTAGTTTTACAGTCACCAGTTTCCAGTAAGTCAATGGAGGTCACAGAGTGTTGCCTATTTCTCATACCTCACTGCTGGATGTGTCCAGGGATTCATAGAGGCGGCAGAGAGAGGCGACTCCGTTCAGCTCAGTGATAGGAATCAGCTCCTTACAGTTGCTCTTCTTAAAGTTCAGTGTTATCTCTACGTATTTCTCAAACAGACACTTTAGATTGTCTGCTTCAGCCTGTGAACAAATGGAGGGATCAATAAATGAGAGGGTCCCGACGAGTTACACAGTTAATCCGAATGGTTTTCTTATGTTCCTCTGACAAATGTCATCTTTAAAACAAAGGCTAACATTAATGCAGTATTATGAGCGAGTAACTGTACCTTAGGTCGCTTGTCCAGCCAGGACTGAACAAAAGGCTTCCATCCCAGATCTGAGTAATCATTGTAGACCATCCCACAGCGGGACACTGTAGCAGGAGAGGCCATAGCCAGGTTCTCCACTTCAAAAAGGAGAGACACCTACAGCAAAAGAAATTGAGTTTGTTTTAGTAATATGTTGAATGGATTTTCCACATTTCCGTAAGAATAACAATAAATATCCAAGTATGTTATTATTGTAACAAGCTCAGATAGAGAACCTTATACAGGTTATAGGAGACAGTCTATTCCGCAGACTTCCTTTAATCCTTTAATATAAATAACAGAATAACATCTCAATCACAATGTATTTCCTCCTGAAGAAGCAGAATGTTGGCATCAGTTTCAAAGAATTAGAAAAATTAATGCACTGAGAAAAAGGAAACTTTTAAATGTACAAATTGATGACTATTTTCAGTGTTTCTGGAGAGCACAGTGATTTTCATCGTGTATTTGTGGACTAAATTTGATTTGCCATAGTTCACAAATCCATTTCTTATGGATCATATCCCTTAAATGCTGCGTTCTTCACGGGTTTAATTCAGTAATCTTAGCAGTCTTTATGCTTTTGCTTCAAGGGATTTACGTAACACTGGCTGCCACACTCTTGCTTACAGGAGCACACATTACAGTATAATGAGGCAACAGTTCTCTAGCAGTCAGCGTGGACTCAGTGACAGTCACTCCAATTTGGTCACAATGTCTGCTTTTAGTTCTCACCTGTTCAGGCATGGATATTCTCTCTCCATTGATGAGCGTGAGCACCTTGTTGTCATCCATGACAGAGTTCATGCTCTCTATCCACAGCGTGTCAACAGGCCCATCAAACACAATCCACTTCTCATCTGGTTTCTCGTCTAAGAACAGAGGGCAGACGGTTAGGTTAGATTAGGTTAGATTAGGTTAGGTTAGGTTAGGTTAGGTTAGGTTGGGGTAGGTTAGGTTAGGTTAGGTTAGGGTAGGGTAGGTTTATTGTCATTACACGTACAAGTACAAGGTAGCGAAATGCAGTTTAGCATCTAACCAGAAGTGCAATTACGAGACAGAAATATACAGGTTAAAAATATTTACAGTTGTTATGTACACAGATTTGGTGCTATGAACATTCTATGATGCTAGACGTAATATGTGGGTTTCTGTGGATGTCCTTGTGTGTAAATAGCCAAACAAGCTTTGTTCCATATGAGGTTGCCAAAGTTGTTCTCAATTCACGTTATGTCATTATCTGTTAATTCACTACTTTAAAAGCATTGTTTTAGAAATGGACTTCAGCCACACAGTGTTTATGTTGTCGTCACCTGCACAAGCTGATCTCATGATAGAAGACAGCACTCCATCGCTCCATTCATTGGTGGAGAGGTCATTTTCTCCATACAGCTCTCCCAGACTCAATGCCTTGGGGTTCAGAGGATAAACCTGAAGTTCCAGAGGGAACAAGAAATGAAAGATAACAAAAACACATTATAATGAGGTCCTGATTACTGAAGACTGTTGTCTATGTCTTTAGAGAGTGTCTGAGCACTGTGGTGAAATTTGGCTCAAGTGAGAAAAAAGGGGAAGATCAAACATATACAGTGTATTGTATTCCATCCACACCCACCTGGACTTGCTCAAAGCCAGGCTCCTTCCTGTGGTGCATGGCAGTGAGGGCCTTCTGAAGCGTTTTCCAGGTAACGCTCTTGCCACTGCCTGTCTTGCCCACCAGCATGGATGAGTGTCGAGAATTTTTAGTCTCATAAAGTTGGATGACTTTGGTCACGGTGAAAGGAGTCACCTGCAAACCGCTTTTACGAACCTCCACCTCGATGGCCTCCTTCAACTGCGGCAAAACACCCTCAAATAGTCAGAGTAAATTAAGGGGGAAACTATCGACATAACATGTCTGTGTAGGTTCTCAGTCATCCAGGTCATGGTAAGTAAATGGTTATTGTTCAAGTTTGATCAAAGACGTTTCACCGCTCATCCAAGAGGCTTCTTCAGTTCTGAGAGACTGGTAGAGAGTTTAGATACTTATACTCTTGTTGGAGCAGGAAACAAAGAAGCTGACTTACTTTGCCGTAGTCTATGACAGGTGTTTGCACAGAAGGGAACAAGTCGTGGATGATTCCAGTGAACAGTGGTAGGTCAGTAGTGGTTAGCTTCGCAATGTTCATGTCTTTCATGGCCATGAGCAGGACCTGAGGGTAAAGATGCAAACACAGGGCCATTCACAATACGTGAGAGCTTTGGCTCCCTTGAATGGATGGACAGATAGTAGTTCAATCAAATGCATGATGGTTCTCTCTTTCATTTAATATTGCAGCTGGACAGCACGGCTCGGGCTAACATGCTATATCATTCAGGTACAGTTATCACCAAAACTGTTTTTCAGTGTGGAATTATGGATCTTCATTATATTTTTTCACAAAATAAGAGCTTTTATTCTCCCAACAGTCTAATAAGTGCTGTCTTCATGAATTAAATGGAAATACCTACTTCTTCATCGCGACTATTGGGGCAAGAGCGGCGCTTCTTTCCGGCATAGCGGAGCAAGGATGTGAGAGCACGTAAGCCAAAGTCATAGTGGTCCTGCTTAGACAGCTGCTGCACTGCCAGCGAGTACAAGGTGAACACCTTCTTAGCCAGGACCTAGGATGACAAGTCGGAATTTATAAAACTTATCAGAGATTTTCACTCACACCTAGAGAACCAGGAAATACTAACTTTATGAATGGATACAAATTCAAGGTGAATCTTTTTATTAAATAATTTACATACTGTACAAGCACTGCATAAGGGGAAGGGATGCTTGTGACTAAAATATAAAGCATTTATTGTTATTGTACAACAACTAAACAGTGAGATTGGGAGCGCTGCTCCATTTGGTGCATTTTAGAGGTAATAAAATAGTAAAATAATAATAAAAGATACACTTTCTAGAAAGGTGGTGAAAAGCTTTCCAGTGTTTGAAAGATATTGTAATATCAGTAACAAATCATCTAAGTTTTGTTAACACAAGGAAGTTATAAAAACATTTCAAATACCCCGTGTCATGAGTGTCCTTTATGTCCTAAAGTGACTTTATGAAAAGAAAATTGAGCAAGGCACCGGCCCCCTCCCCCAACCACTCTGGATACGCTGGCCATGCCGACACCCTCACCCTATGACCTCTCCACTCATGTCGCGGAGCCCCTACCCCTGATAGTTGGGCCCATAGTTGGGTGTAAATGTCATTTCTTGTGTGTACTGACGTGCTTTCACATGACAAATAAAGAGTTCTTTCTTTTTTTTCTTTCTAGTACCTTGCAGTTGCTGAAGCCCTCTGCAAACAGTATGATCTCAGCAATTTGAGTAGAGTCTGGCACCACCATGGAGATAGGTCTGAACATGGACTTCAGGTTGTCTGGAAGCTCACTGCGACCAGCGTATCCTAGCAAAAAAGACAAATGGAGAGAAAGAATGACAATTAAAAATGCTGAAAGGGAACATTTTAAACTATCCGATATGCACTGAAAATGTCCAGCGGGATGTGTATCCTCTCACCCGGATTCATAGTGATGAAGATGCCACACGAATTGACCAGACGTATGTTCTGTCCGTCAAAATTGAACCTGGATTGTCCTTCTGACAGAGCTGACAGGATGGAGAGGATCTGCTGGGCCACGACTGATAACACTTCAATGTTTATGCGGTTGAACTCATCAAAGCAACCCCACGCACCTGTCTGTTCAGCACACACACACACAATGCGATACATAGACACACGGAGAAACGCAATGAAATATGCAAATAATTATCATCATCATCAGCCCTCCTACCTGTGCCAGGCCAGAGAACATGCGTCCCATGGATTTGTAGTCTAGTCCTTCAGAGCAGTTGATTACGATGACATACATGCCTAGAGATTTGCCTAAGTCCTTCACTGTCTCAGTCTTCCCAGTACCAGCTGGGCCTTTCGGGGAGCCCCCCCGATGGAGATGGAGTGCTGTGGTCAGGGTCATGTAACACCTGAGTAAAGTCCACCACACAAAATTAGTGGGAAAAAATGATGACTCCGTTCATATGAAGCTAACCTTAATGAACCAATATGAAGTTATATTGATTATTTAGAAAACAGCATCAATATTAAATAGAGAATAACATTTTAAATATTTCTAAAAGTTGTAATTCAGTCATTAAAAACACTAATTAATGAACTAAATGACATGCCACTGATAAATGTGTTGATAGGTGCGCTTGATTTCTAACCCTGACCTGTCAGTAAGTGGAGTGATGACAAGCCGCCCAGAGTTTCCCAGGTACTCATAGCCGTACTTGAATCGGGTGTTGGTCTGTCGGATTATGCAATCGCGTTCATCCTATTTGTAAACAAATAAACAAGCAAATAAACATGTTTGGTGCAGATCTGATTCCATCTCAGCACAACTAAGGAACAAAAGTGCCACAGAGTGACAATAGTGCAGAACTTTCAGCTTGTCCCGTCAGGGGTCGCCACAGCAAATCAACCTTCTCCACTTCACCCCGTCCTTTGCATCGTTCCCCCCACCAGCCTTCCTTGGACTGTGCTACACATTGAAATGGATGGAAACCTCAACATTGAATTGTAGAGAACCCCCCCCCCCCCCCCCCCCCACACACACACACACACACACTGACCAGTATCTTCTTTTTGATTCCCACAACCCACAACACAAAGTTAGAGGTCATCAGAACCCTGAACCACCAGGCCCAACACATCCCCACCAGAGTGGAAGGAAAGGCCAAAGAGCAGAAACACATCCGGAACGTTCTGAAGAAGTGGCGATCAGAACTGGGCATTTGTCAAAACCAGAAAATCTATGAACAAATACAGCCAGAAACAGGAGAGGGAAGACAAAAGGGAATCCGTTGTTGTCCCCTACATGACCGGGGTTTCTGAGAAATTCAAGAGAGTCTTCAGTAAACACAAGATTCCCATACACTTCAAATCTGGCAACTCCCAAAGACAGATGCTGGTCCACCTGAAAGACAAAACGCCCTGAGACAGATGCTGGTCCACCCGAAAGACAAAACACCCTGAGACAGATGCTGGTCCACCTGAAAGACAAAACTCGCTGAGACAGATGCTGGTCCACCCGAAAGACAAAACTCCCTGAGACAGATGCTGGTCCACCTGAAAGACAAAACACCCTGAGACAGATGCTGGTCCACCCGAAAGACAAAACACCCTGAGACAGATGCTGGTCCACCTGAAAGACAAAACTCCCTGAGACAGATGCTGGTCCACCCGAAAGACAAAACGCCCTGAGACATACCTTGTCCCAGTACAACCGCAGCTGGCAAAGCCACTCAAAGGCATTGATGTCACTGCAGCCTGTTTTAACCAGTTTATCAATGACGTCCCGGGCGTGGACCTCCACTGTGGCCAGTGCTACGAGCTTCAGACGGAGGACTTTTGACAGGTTGCCACGAATCATCTCCGAATAGCCCTGAAGGATGGACACCTGAGAAGCAAACACATTTTTTACAAGAGTTTATGAGTTTATTGGAAGCCGCTTCAAATCATTTTGATGAGTATCCATGGAGCTGCTGAAATTTCTGTTTCAATTGTTTGAACATAAAAGTCTTATTGCAGGCTCCATAAATGACATTTCATGAGCTGCTGTCTCCTCTGTGTGAATGGCAGACAAGAGAGATACACTTTATCTTCCTCCTTAACGCTGTATAACTTCATCCACCTGTATTGGATTCACTGTTTATCAGGATGGCTTAACGGAGACACTACCCGTGCTACTTATGAGGCTGCATTATGTTTTACAAGATAGGATCTTTTTTTTAAAAGCCTCCATTAAAAGTAAATGGGAAAATCCAGTGATCCAGAATCCAGGATCTCTTCTGGATCATCACCGTCCTCGTAAGATTCCCAACATTTCCTGAACATTTAATTAAGATCCATCCAGAAATCTTTGAGTTATTTTGCTAACAGACAAACTAACGCAGGCGAAAGCATAACCTCCTTGGCGGAAGTAATAAGTTGTTTCCGTGCACGTGTCACAAACCTGCTTCTTCTTCATGGACTTCAGGGCAGACATGTTTCCTCTCTCCTTGCAAATATTAAGCGCTTTTGTGACGTTATTGGTCCACTGGATCTGACTAGCTGTGATCAGCATCTAAAACAAGAAAGAAAACATAAACTGGAAAAAGAAAAATTGAAACCTTAACCTTAAAGCACCTGCAAACTTCATTTTAATCTTCTGTCTCCAAGTTTATTCTTTAACTCCACATTAAGTGCACTAAATAAATCTGAACTGAGCAGCAATCTTTGTAAATAAAGCAATTTGATTTGATTTTCAAATCTTTCTCTAATCCTTGCCTTACATTGCAGCATTCCTCTCATGACAACCACTGAGAGTAAAAATCAAGATGACAGTTACATGGAACTTTATCCAAACGTACCTGGCCGGGCCATTCTTTGACCCATTTGTTTCTCTGCTCAGTCTTTTTCAGAGCGCCAAGGCAAGCAACCAGACAATCCTTTAATGTTACTCTCATGGTCGTCTCAACATCACACAGCCAAACCTACATACACACAAAACAACAATGATTCTGACACTCTCCACCATATATCCCAAGATGAGCATAGCACTATTATGAAAATCACTGTTTTACCTCCACCGGTCGGTCTAGTTCCACTCGATTGCTGAATGCAACAAACTCCCCATCAGCAGAAATCATCCCAGCAGCAACTGGCTTACTGCCCATCTAGAGAAGACACAGAGTCAGTCTATGTACAGAACGTACTGGCCCATCCCAGTTCTAATTTGCAGAATTTAAAAGGTGCCTTCCATTCAAGGATTTTAAAGTGACTCATTATAAAATAAATGATCAAACCAGGGCAATAAATGTATACACAATCGTATCATATCGCTCAGTTGTTACAGATAAATTCTACATTTATAATTTTTAAAAAGTAAAAACTTAAAAAGTAAATGGACTTAAATGACTCTTTCTGTTTGTAGTGTCTACCTGTGACATCAAGTTCCGTTCCTGTTCAATACGCAAGCTCTTGATATTGTCAAAGCACTTCTTCAGGTGAGTTTGCATGGCTTCTGGTTTCTGTGACTGCCCCAGGATCTCCAGCACATCATCATTGGACAGGAAGTAGAATCTCGGGAAGATCTGTCTCTTTTTCTCCAGGTACATATCCAGGGCCTTCTGGATGTCCTCCAGCTTGGCGCTCAACTCAGACAGCTTCTCGAGCAAACCTGAAAGAACAAGAGGAGAAATACCCTATGAAGACCGCACTAAATTCTTCTTGATATTTTTATTTGTACATAAATATACCATCAAATTAAATCACATTTTGTAAAACAATAAAATCATTCAAATCTTTGTTTAAAATAAAAAAAATAGATTTTCTGTTCTCCAAATTTCAGCAAAAATTTGCATTAACATGGATTCAACAGGAACATATCAAAAATACTAGCACGAAACAGTCATTAATCATCTCAGCATGAGACAACTCTTTTTTACATGCAGTAAATGCTTTTGATCAATGTCCTTTTTAATATGTATGCCATGAGGACACAGGAAATGCTGATAGCACGAGTCCATGTATGGTTTTCAAAAGAGCCTGCTCTTTAAAGCAGCAAAGCGTGATGTCCTACCAGGGTGATGTGTTCCCTGCAAGGCGTTATTATTCTTGTGGAGTCTGCCCATGTTGGTCTTCCACCTACTACTAACATCTTCAAACTCTTTGCACTCATGAGGCAGCTGCTCTCGGATGTCCTTTCCTTGAAAAATGTTCTGGAACAACAGCAAACATACATTTAACAGTGGCTGAACAACGGACTAGTTTGACTGGTCCATGATAATCTCACTCTGTAGAAATCTGTTCAGTTGTTTTTGCAAAATTTGGAAAAATGTCAACAAACCACCAGGAAGTTTAAAAAATGCGAGAAACAGTTATTGGATCTGCACCTTTGTCCATATTTGTCCAAATTCTGCTCAAATGTGATTTACTTATATAATTTGGACAAGTTTGGCGGGCCGGATTAAATATATATATGTATATGGCCCCCGGGCCTTGGTTTGCCCATACCTGGGTTATCCTAATCATACTATGTTTGTACTATGCCAGAATTTAACAATTAAATAAAGTCACTCTCTATGAAAAAAGACCAATACAGATAATAAATGTGTCCTCCATCATAAGGATTATTAACAGCTCATGCATAAAGCAATGAATAGAAGTGTACTCTGCACCATAATGATTGCTTGCCATAGTTACCTCAAGATAAATCCACTGACGCTGCGCTGTGAGGATCATCTCTACAACTTCCAACACCAGGGACAGCTTGCGCTCCCAGCAGTCCACCTCCTGCTCGAAGGCTTTGACAAAGCGAGAAGCCTTCATCGTGGAAAGCATCACCTGATTATCCTCCAGGGCCTGGAAAACCTCTTCCGTTCCCCTAAGACAGAACAGGGTTGAGAATTCTGTATAGCTGCTGATGATTTGCTTTAATGGATTCCGAAGGTCCAAACAACAAACACATTTCACTACCATTTTTCTCAAGTAGGTGGGATCAATTTTATATTATTCCCTGTCTACTATATAATAATAACCCTCCACCAAAACGCAGCCTCACCTCAGTGAGTAGTGGCCTTCATCTTTGTAAGGTGCTATGTCCAGGACTGTTTCGTTCCATGTCTTTATTATTCCCGAAAGACCCTTCAGTATCAAGAACCAGAAATGTTAACAAACAACACACATCTGAGAGGGACAAACTTTTCCACAATTCTGCTTTTCCAAAATTTTGAAATCATACATTGTTATAACTGGATCATTAATTATAAGAAACTTGCAAAGATCAGGGATGGCTAAAAATAATTACATTAGGTTTTTTTCCTTTCATCAGTTGATACAGACTGGTATCCACGTTTCACGGCAACTAAATCTTTTCTCATGTTCTAAAAAAACATGGGACCAAAGGGCGGGACTGACGGGGGCAGTTACTAAACAGTTGAGAAGAAGCAGAAGAAGCTACAAAAATGCCCACCGAGCATCAGTCTAGACCAGAGGAGGAAACCGTACCTGCTCTATGGCGACTTCCTTGCTCGCCGCTTCAGAGATCTCACAGACCTTGTCAGCGTATGTGTCAAGGCCCAGGTCCATCATCTTCTCCAGGGTGAATTCAGTGCTGGTGTGATCAAAAGAGCTCTGAACCTCTTCACAGATCTGTGTCCAGTGCCTGAAGAGCAGAGCATAGAAGCCTAGTTTGTCTGGAATTGCCCAGTCAGTTAGGTGGAGCAATAAGTGGAGTGTGAATGCTAACACATTTCAGGTCATTATGAAAAGGTCTTCTCAATTGTATTTATTAAACCCAAAAACAGAACTCACAAATTCACTTTACTTTACTTTACAAACACACATACAGAAGCCTCTATCTTCAAGTCATTGGCCATTACTGAGATACAAATCAACACTTTCCTGCTCCTCTTTTTTAGTTGTTATTTTTATGCTTCCATAATCCAAGACACCAAGACAAGAAGAGATACTGGCTTTATAACAGAGGTTTTGTTTACAGATGTGTGAAAATATTAATCAAAATACTGAATCGTGTCTTTTCCAGTGAGACTAATGCTAGACAGTATTATGAGTAATGCTGTAACAGGTGAGATAATTTGGCTTCAGCCTCTACCTGTCTCTCATGGCTGGGTTCCTCAGATCAGCAATGAGAGGAAGGATCCGCTTGAACTGCTCAATCTTGTTCTTGGACAGTTCAACTATATCCCACTGCTTTTCCTGCAGTCAGACACAGATGACCTCTTAATGCCAGAGTTGCAGAGAAGTTTATTTCAGAGAAGCTGTGGTGCATCCTAAGTGGAATGCTATAGATCTATCAGTGAGTTTTAAATGCATATGTTTGAAAATTGCATATTAATTATAAATACAGACTGCCAAAATGTGCTTTTAGTACAGCCCCTGGATCATAGAGTACAGATGTTTTTGTGATGTGCTCTGTACTCATGTTTTTTGTAACTTAGTCATTACTGTTATATGTTGCACGAATTCACCGAGAAAAAATCCTAGTCTGTGAGCCCTCATTAGCAATAAACTACTTCTGATTCTGATACTGATTCTGATTCTGAGATTGAAAGTTATTTAAGAAACCAGGCCTAAACTGACGCGGGACATATGTTATTGTTATCTCTTTGTGTTGGACAGAAGGGCAAAACAAAATCTGCCACTAATGATTCTGTGAGGCAGAACTGACCTTGAGCTCATTGTGGAGTTTTTTGGACATGTTCCGCACTGTGCTCGCCATGCTCTCAGTCTGCAGCTCAGCAAACTGACCAACCTTCCAGATGTTCCAGTTGGTATTCAAGTCCTGAGTGAGCTCCCAGACCTGCTGCAGGTTATTGATGTCCTGTAAAAAAAACAAAAAAAAAACATGCAGGTCAAATAAATATGCAGAAACAAGAGCTCAAAGCTCTCTTTAAATCAGTCTGGTATTTGCAGCAACAACTATAAAATCAATTGTGACATGTTGAATTCAGCATGTGATGACCTATCAGTCTCCGAACACTTCAAAAAATATTTAAAGGCTTTAAATATTTTTTGAAGTGTTTGGAGACTGAGACCTTTTCTCAACCAAACTTCCCATGATAAGTTCCTGTGGATTAATTTATCATGATGCTACGTCTGTATTTGCAAACTATCAAGTACTTGATCAGACCTTCTCCAGCATCCGGATGTGTCTGGAAGTGGGTTGTTCTATTTTGAAGAAGCCCAGCCCATGAAGGATGGTGTTTTCTTCCCGTTTCAGCTCCTCCATTTGCCTGCGCTGCTCTGCTATTTGGCTCAATGCAGTTTCAGTGTCCAACGTTCTGTCAAATGGGCCTGTAGATGCACATGAAAAGAAATAACAGGGGACATACAAACAGGTGAAAGCTAACAAAAACACAAACATAGGAATACAATTCATATCATCATAACAATGGGAACACATAGTAACTAATTGCTTTGCTGTGGGTAAGAAGGCACGCAGGTTAGTAGGAATTTCAAAATCCTTATCTTAACCATGAAAGGCCATTTGACAGCTTGCTTCACCTTTTTCTTTGAACTCCTGCAAACTGGTCTGAATTTTTGTCTTGAACTCTTCAGAGGAGATAATGAGACTCTTTTTAAATTTCTCCTTATTCTCCTGCAGCATTGTGTCGCAGTCGATCAACACCTGCTGGTACCACACCCACTCCCGATTCAGCCCGTCTCGCATATCCTGCACCTGTGGATAAATCAAACGATGCTGAGGAGGGAATGTTTATTTATGAGAAGATTTACATTATATTTACTCAGAACAGATACTAGTAATTACTAAGTACAATACGCTGTTTATCCACAAGTGCATGTATATGTATAGTACAATCATAGAGAATATTTATCATACCGTTTATCCCTGTATGTGTTTTTACGTTATTAATTTCTGAGGTTCTTACAGCCTGTTCCACGGGGAACTCGTATTTGTCCAGGATAGCAAAAGGATCATGGATAAGAGGAAACTGAGCCTCCGTCTTCGCCATTTCACCCTGCAGAGACTGCAGAAGTTCCAAACTCTTCTTAAGCTCCACAAGTGTCTGGGGGTGTTGTTTCAACCTAAACAGTCATACAGACAAAGACAGAAATGAGCCACACCACCTGTAGCAGTATAATGTAACTATAGAATAGATAGTAATGTATTAAAACACATAATACATAAAACATTACCCTCTAACACGATACAACAAAATAAAACGTACAATAAGCACAAACTCAAAACTGCTCAACTTGTTTAAAACGCCAGCGAGAAGAGATGAGTTTTCAGCAATGATTTAAACACCCCAGGAGTCTGGCAAGATCTAATATTTAAGGGTAAGCTGTTCCAGAGTTTAGGGGCAGCCACCGCGATAGCTCCATCCCCTCTAGTTTTGAGCCTGGACTTTGGGCCATTTAACAGCAACCCACTTATATATGCATGTCCTTTCTTATCACACCTCAATGGCTGAGGACAGGAGACAATTAGAACCATTTCTATTTTATTTTGCTGGGGATGTTGGTGGTACAAGCATGTCAATTATATCCTTTCATGTGACTCCCCCACCTGTTGGCATTGTCATGCAGAGAAGAGTAAAGGTCTTTCAAGCGGGTGCTGGCCACATGGCTGAGCAGCTGAGTGAGCTTGGTCTGCCACTCACGGCAGTGCTGCACCACGGAGGACTTGAGTGGTGAACAGTCCAGCATGACAAACCAGAACTTCAGTACCGCCTCTTCATGTTCCACATCTTTTGCTTTTTCTGTATACCTGAAGAGTAAACAAAGAACAGTAATAAGACAGAATGCAGAATAGGGATATTAATGTGGCCACATGCTTCATTATGCAAAGCAACGCATTTTGATAAATGTCTTAAGACGGGACTTAAAAAAGGGTTAGGGTCAGGGTTACATGGGGAATAAAAATAATTAAAACCTAATTAAAATGTCTCAAATGTGGACAATTGTCTGTCAAGATGGCCATTACAAACTGTACTTTCCTCCTCATAGTAACTGCAGCTGAGATAAGCATTATTTTCTGCCACTTCGAAGCCACTTCAATACTCCCAGACCAAAAATGTTCAAACGATTCCGAGCAACAAGTATTTAAAGAGTTAGAATTGAGTTAGAATGATTTTATTATGTTCACATAATGATAATAAAGTATCTTGAATCTTGAATCTTGAATCTTTAAGTCTTATTGAATCATGCCTGTCAATATCAGCAGCAAAAGAAGTGACTGAGGGATTCAGTCTCTGATAGCGCTGTACGAAGGAATCCTTGTTGACCTCCCAGATATCCCTGTATTTGTTGTCCCAGGTCTTCAGATAGGCTTGTAGTCGTATATTATGGGCTTTCATCCCGGCACCAACTGAAGCTTGAGTCTTCCTTATCTCCTCATCTTGTTCTGAAGGGCAAAAGAGGACCAGAATGACAACAAAGGCTAGACGAGAAGAACAATTACACATGTTAACATATAAGTGCACACTGTCTGTAATTGAAACTGTACCAGGAGTCTGTGATTATATAGATGCTAACCTATGCAGATGTGTATGGGGTTCTTCTGCGACTTCTTGCAAGAAAGAATTTCAGGGAGGCGCTTAAACTCAGACAGGGCGTTGATGAGTTGAGGCATAATGTCCACAATCTGAGCAAGCTTATTGAGTGTAGGGGAGAAGTCAACCTATCAAAACAGAGACACACATGCGGGTACTGGGTTTGACTAGGATGAGTGAAATGTCCTGCACATGAGGATATATTAGAGGAAACAAATCACTCTGACGCAGACCTGGGAATTGTGCGGCCCCGGGGCCGCATATGGCCCTTTCGATGACTCTGACCAGCCCGAGTAAAGTTAATAGGAAATTACAAAATAAACCCATTTTCTAATTTTACCTCATGAATGGACTAAAACTGCATTCAGTGATAGTTCAATATGATGTATCTGTGATGTCTTCAGGATGCTAAGAACCTTCACACAACTTTCCAAAAGCATATTGAAATCAAAATGTGTTTCAAAATGAATGTGAGTGAAAATGTTCACTAATATGAGTCACAAATAGTAAAACGTTCACATTTATTTTACCATTGTTTGAGAAATTTAATTGAATAAATAAAAAATGTTGTAAGGCAACCTCAATTTTTCATTGCTTAATTATAACATTCTTACAAGCTTGTCAAAACAATGCTATTTACTGCTTTTCTATAAAGAAATACAATTAATATTATGCAGAATTGAGTTCAGCCTTTTGGCCTGGCCCTCCGGAATATTTTCTGTTTCTCATGTGGCCCTATGGAAAAAATTATTTCCCACCCCTGCTCTAACGTGACCGAATTATAACATGTTCTACCGGTAAGTGGATTGCCAGTACCTTTGGTTTGGTGTTGGCAGTCGCCTCATTCAGGGTTACGAGGACTCTGAACAAGGGATTGGCTAATGTCTCATCTTCTTCAGTGATGTCTTTGGCTAGCTTCTTCATGCAGTGCTGGACGTTGATCCTCAGAGCTTTTTCTACCATGCCATCGACCTTCTCGGTGTAAGTCGCCCAGTGATCCTGGACCTGAAATACCAAAATAAAAGAAATTATATAGACATTGCAGCATTGCAAATTAGAACTGTAGCTTTTGAGCTGAGTAAAACTGAATCTCAATTAAAAAAGGAAGAGATCTTAGATATTACATACAGTAAAAAATGCTTGCTGTTAAGTTTTCGCAAGCAGCAGCTGAGAAAGTTTCAAACCAGACATTTTCAGTTCTACTGAATTTGTTATAGATTTTTATATCTTATCAGTTAAATCATTGGTGAATTAACTGGTCTAGGTCACAAATATTTGTGCTCCTTTAAACTTAATTTCTAATGAAACAAATGAACAAATGATCCCTTACCATTTCCAAGTTTCAATTCTAAGCTCCATGCCAGAAACACCTTTCTAAAGGTGCAGACACATTTCTTCTGAACGATACTGAATGAATGATGAGGAAAAAACAGAGCTCACCTGAGGTCCATCATTAGAGAAGGTTTTGTAAGTACGGGTCATGAGTTGAACGATATCCTGGTGTGCTGAGAGCAGTATCCGGAGCTGTTTCTGCTGGTGAGCCTTTTGCGCATCCTGAAACTCCAGGTTCCTAAAAATTTTAAAGAAGCAAACACCCAAGATTTACAGTCAAGGTTCATCGCCTCTGACAATGACAAAGAGCCGCTTACCATTGAAATATATGTTGGTCGGGTAGTTGATTACATCTATGTCTTAAATGAAGGAAAGCAACTTTGAATGACTGGACATGTATCCACTGAGTACTGTACAAGAATATATGAATGAAGAAATGAAGATGTTGGCTAGGTCTGAAATACTGAAATAATAATAATGAATTGAGGATTTGTTTCAACTATCAGAGGTGAATGTGGAAAGATGTTTGCATTTTGTTAATTCCTTGATTGAGTAGAATGTGTTCTATGACGAATTAAAGTAACTAAAACTGAGCTCGGCTTAGTTCAGTAAAGCCAGTGACTTGAATTCATTCAGAGTACAGTTACATTTTCCCGTTTAGTAAGGCTATAGGTTTAAGAATATTTTCTTTACAATAACCACGGTAGCTATCATGTACAAGCATATTTGACATAATGTCCACGTTGATGTTTCTTTACATTTGCTTTATAATATAGAATTTTTGAGTGTTTTAAAAAAAACAACGCAATGCACTGGCGACACGTCCGGGGTGTACCCCTCCTCTCACTCATAGTCAGCTGGAATAAACTCCAGCAACACCGTGACCCACAAGGCTGATAAAGCGGCTGTAAGCGGCAAGACGATTGAGGTCGTCTTTTCCCCCAGAAAAAGGATGGATATTTTCAAAAGAATTACCTGTACACAACCTGTCCATCCAGTTTGATCAACAATGTTTCACTCATGTGACCACAGAGCTTAGAGATGGATAAATTGGACGCTTTGTATTCATCAACTATGAGCTGGACCTGGAGAAGAAGAAGAAAGAGCAAAGAGAAAAGGAGCACAATCCAAGGATGACACACATGACTGTAATCCAAAGTGAAAACTGATGACAGAACATATTGTGCAATGAAATGAATCTTGGCAACCACATCTCTAGTCACTGTTCTCCCTGGTGAATTTTTATTGCTGATGCACACAAGCTCGAAAGTCAATACAGTCAACATACGTTTGTGCGCGAACCCAAAACATTAAGTGGTGAATTGCGTGTCCCAACCTTGTCAACATGCAGAAGACAGTCCTGGATGAAGACATTGGAAGCACCTTTAGATGACCACAGGACTCTGGTCAGCCCAGGCTGAATTTTCTTATCCATGAAACAAATTCGCTCCCAAAACAAACTCAACTCCTCAGGAGACAGCATTCCAATGACCCTAAAACACACACACACACACACACACACACACACACACGCACACATACACACAAACACACAGCTCTTGATTTACCAGTTGATATATACTAGCCTACAAACACCTTGGAATGCCCAGAATTAGAAACTATTGCTTGGGAGATGGATTTCTGGAACTCCCTAATTGACCAAGCCCCAAGTAAGCAGAAGGTGGATGGATGGATGGATGGACGGATGGACGGACAGGACGAATGGATGGATGGATCCCTGTGTGTCATTGTCACACCTGTTATAGTTCCTGATCAGCAGCAGTGTTCCCTCCCTCAGGTCGCTGAGGTCATCCGAGAGCTGGTAAATGTCGTGCACGTGCTGGGGAATCTCATACTTCAATTTATGCCAGTACTTTGTCTCTAAGAACAGGTCGAAGAGTTTGCTGGAAAGGAAAATGCATATAAAACACAACATTATGTATATGAATAAGTTATTGTTTTGTAAGCATATATTAGTGCATTTGTAAGGGCTCCAGGTCTTGTGGTGGTATTTAAAGAAAAAAATATTATTCTGCACCTTTTTTCTTCTGTACAGTCGCTTACAAAATATATTAAGAATGCATAATGGAATCGATAGATAATTGTTTGTGTTTGAGTCAAGTTGTTACATTTCTACATAAATATACTGTGTAAAAGTTTAGTGTTTAGAGCTACTGGAGTTAATGTGCATCTATTTTGCAGGTATCAAAACAGATTTAAAATACATGGAAGAATAGGTGTACTTTAGGAGTATTTTATACTATAAACACAGATACGATATACAGAGTAAGACAGCGTGTGCTCACAAAGTTGAGCGCCACGCGTCTCCTGTAAGTCAAGTTTGTAAAACCCACTTGTCAATATTGATGTCCAGCTTGGCAGGCTGGTCCTTGCACCTCACAATGAGAGGCTTCTCCAGCCTCCTGAGGTATTGCACATCCAGGCTCTGACTCCATTGGTTGAAGTTCTTCCTCTCAGTCTCATCTAATAGCTGGATGATCTGGTCATAGTTGGAGATTATTTGCTTGCTGGTGGCTGACTCAGGCATGAAGTGGGCCTTTTGGAGTACCTGGAGGAGAAGGAAAAGGAGATACAGATGGAATTAAATGACCTTCAGATGGAGGACTCACTTATAACGATGAGTACTAATTAGTGAAATCTGATTAACTCACCTCCATGAGGCTCATTAAGCGATGTTTGATGGCCCTAACCCAGTGAGCCCGGCCTGCCAGCCTGGGCATATGGTCAGGAAGAGATCTGTTCTGGTCCATTTGCTTAGTAGCCTGTTTGAGCTCCTTGTGTAAGATGTTGTACACTTCTTCTGCCATGCTATCTGTGGTGTGCTTAATGGCCTGGGATGGAAGGGATTGGATGAAGGAGAATGAGTAACCTGTATGCGGTCAGGTGTAGTATGACACAACAGTACAAGGACAAAATAGCAAGTCTAAGTCTATCATCATCTTGTCGTCTACAAAAGCTCTCGGATGACACTGCCCTCCTGGGTGGGTGATGATCGGGCTTACAGAGAGGAGACTGGCTCTTTTGTAAACTGGTGTGAGTCTCTCTTTTTTTTTTTTACAGGTGAATGTGGACAAAACACAGGAGCTAATCATTGATTTTAGAAAGAAAAAACAAACAGTCATGCCAGTGGTCATCAAGGGTAAGCCCATTGAAATTACACATATAATACCTCGGAGTACATCTGGGCAGTAAACTGAACTGAAAAAGGAACACTGATGCAGTCCTCAAAAAGGCTCAGTCCAGACTATTCTTCTTAAGAAAGCTCAGATCTTTTAACATGAGCAGTGTTTTATTTTATGCTGTGTCATGTTGGGGCAGGAGCGTCACTGTGGAGGACTGGCTCAGTGGTTAGTCTGAGCCTGGACTCAGTGGACATGACTATGGACAAAAGGATGAGGACTAAAAACGTTCAAGTGTTCTGTCTTTTAAGGGCCATCCACTCCATAGCATCCTTAATGTGCGAATGATGATGTTCGACTGAGCGTCTCAGGAACTCTTTTGTTCATGCTGTTGTACGGTTTTACAATGACAATTTTTTTTAAAGTTGTTGTATTTGTTCCTGCTCAGTTTTTATAATGAATATTTTTTTTATTGGTATTGAGCTGTTGCACTGATGCTCCAGTGGGCTAGGAGAGTCCGTACTATGAATGATGATGCTTTTTGTATTGTGTGATGAATGTTGTGAGTCCATGGCATCTTAATTAATTAATAATATCTATCTATCTATCTACCTACCTACCTAATATGGGAGCACTTTTATGAATTTATCCAACTCTGTGTAATATAGTTCAATATATAGTTTAGTTGAACATTTGGTAGGTGAAAAAGAAAAAACTTTTCTGTAAATGGGTGTGAGTGTGGGAGTGAGCGCTTATCACAGAAACACCTCTCGAGTCGACACAGGCCTGAAAATGTCCAGAACTCGAACTCCTTCCTGCACGCTGTGCACCGTCTGAAACACCAAACTGATCAGGTTCTTCATCCTCATTTCTAGATCCTTTACCAATACACGGAACCTGTACACACACACAAGTGCAATAATGAATTTATCACATTTTTACCTCTTTTAATTTGATGCAAATCTTTTCCTTTTCATTTCTATTTCGATTTGAACTGGAGACTTGTCCATGGTATATCCAAAGTGAATATTCTGGATCCTACCTGTTTGCCTGCCCCGAGACGGATTTGTCTACGTGTTCGGACTGACGACCTGGTTTTGTGAATTCTGTTTTTGGACATTAAAGTTACGGTATTGGACTCCCCTCTCCTGTCATGCCAATATTGTGTGTGTGTGTCCGTCCCCCATCCCCTGTCAGCTGCATGATATAGTACATTTTATTGTTGTTGTTGTTGATGTGCTTACATTTATTTACAGTTTGTGCGCATGCAGCTAGATGAGGTGATCCCCTTCTCATTCTATGTTCCTATTCTCAATATCATATTCAACCTTACATTGGGAATGTACTCCCAGTCTGCATACGCTATAATAATATCTATAGAAGAAGAGAAACATTATTGAACGCTAAAATATCTCGTATATCATATATAAAGTGAATGAAGACAAGGCCTGCATGATTCACACAATCACAGCACTTGATTCATTTTCAAATATTGATGGAATCTTTCATTATATCATGTCTTTAGTAATGTAAAGACAATAATAATAATTTCATTTAATCGTGCCTGCGTTTTTAAACCAAGTCAAATACTTTTTATTCGTTGTTTGAATGTGCAAAGGGGAAATAGACCTACGTGTTGAATTCATTGCTCCATGTGGCGTTCTCTACATCAAGGATGCCCTTGTCAACAGAGTGCAGTTTCTGTAGGCCATGCTGGAAGTATTGCTCGATCTCCAGGAGGCGGAACATAAACTCTGGTCCCTGGCTTCCACTGAAACATGGCAGATTCCCCTGCTGACCGTTCTCCCAACGAGCGAACTGATACTGGCAGTCACATACCTGAGCAGAAACCATCCCAAATAACATTATAGATCAAACAGACACATGAGACACATATCTAGTGAAATGTCCACAGTATGAGGACTAAGACATATAAATACACAGGAGAGAACACCAAAAACTAATCTTTATATTGTATTTGACGCATATACAGTATCCTGAAAGCACTGTTGTTTTAATGATGGTAATGAGAAAATGAAAGCTGTATTATTGCCCCTGATTATGGGTGATCAATATTTGCTTCTGTTACAAGAGCAAGTGGCCATTTCTGTGTGTCTGTTTATGTTTTCCATGTGTCTTTCTTCCCACCACCAAAAACATGCATTGGAGGTGAACTGGTGACTCTAAATTGACTGCACTCTCTCCACCTCTCTCCTCACCTCAAGCAGATCTCTGAACCTCTGAATAGAAGCATCAACCAACACGAAAAAATTTCTTTCATCCAAGACCCACCCTTTTGGAGAACACCTGAGGCAAAAACAGAGGAGGGTGAGAGCACAAGAAAAGAGAAAAGACAGAGAGAAAGGCGAGCGGGTGGGAATTTAAAAACAGGAATGTTGTCACATGAACACCTCAGTGACAGCCATTAAAAAGTGCTCAAAAGCAAAACAGATTTGTAATCCAGTCAGGCTAAGCCCGTATCACACACAACATCTCTGATCTGCTTTCTGAGTCTGCCATCTTACCATTCCAGGGTGGAACAAATTTAATTACTTAAAGACTCAAAGACTGTTCTTTTTGTCAATGCTCCATCAGGGTCTATTTATTTTTGCACAATGACTTTTTGCTAAAATTATATAACAACTTAATTTACCCTAAAGTACACAAACTAAAACATCTCGTTACACGATTTGACATCAAACATGTTCAGCTTTGATCATTTTAGAGTTAACTTTTTCCCTTGCGTGCCCTGAATACATTTTGAGTCGATACATGCGTATGACTTCTCCTACTTGCGGTGGACCTTTGAGACGTGCGTGTACGTCTCCATCCAGGACACACAGCACTGGATACATTCATTCAGTTGTTGCTTGCTGGATATCACATAGCCCTCAAAAACCCGATCCAGAGAGATGCTTTCTAAGCACAGGCGGATGATCTCATTAGTCACCTGCGACACAACGGAAAATAGATACAGATATAAACAAAGACATACTAAAATCATGAAGTATATTTAGACACACAACAATTGCACAAGATTGACACTACTATGTGTAAACTCTTCAAGTCTCGCCACAGTTTGGATTCTGATGATGTATCTAGCAATGTATGTGAACACAAAATGAGGAGGAATACTTTTCTGCCCAATTCTGTGATTTATGGGATACATGACTCGTGTGAAGGAACTTGAAGCAGCGCATCTACAAACTGTCAATAAACTACCGGTATTCAGAAATACGAGAGGTGAACGTCAGCATGTAACGAATGAAACAAAATACAGGTACCATGCGGAATAGATCAGTGATCTTCTCCGTGGTGCTGTAGGGGACATTGTTGTCCCAGATGATGCGAATGAGACCAATAATGTGTTTCAGCTTTTCAGGGGTAACTTGGCAAGGCTTGAGCTTTGCAAGCTCTGCACACGGCTTCTCCAATATTGACAGGAACTTTAGGTTTAACTGGGCCTGCTGCGAGCAATCCTGGGAAACACACACACACGCACAAGAGAAATATGACAGTAATTTTTCTAAAGATATGATATCAACATTTTCTAAATGTTCAGTAAGCCAGTGGGCAGCACAGACGCAGTATGATTACAATGATCAGCAGTACCAGCAGCTCTTCCGAGATGGAGGCATGACAACATTTTACAGCAACACTGTAGTATTCTTTATTCAAAAGGGTGGCATTAATGGTTTTCTACTTTTGTAAAGAGGATTTTTCTTGCTGTACCTGTGTTTCCTTGGCGAATTTGCTGAAGCGGGGTTCGTAAAGAGACTTGGTGAGCTGCAAGATGTTCCGGATGTGGCTGACGGCTCGATTTTGCAGCTGTCGACTGATGTCCAAAAGCTTTTCGGAGCGGCTCTTCCAAAAAGCTAACTCTTCCAGCGGGCCACATTTGTTCTTCATCTTCATGACATCTTGGTCATTCAGTAGATCCTTGAGCTGATCGGTCCAGCAGATCATGACAGCTAAACACAGGAAGAATGAGTGTAAGAAAAGGCAAACAGGAAAAGAAATCAGTCAAAAAAAATGAACAGCAAGACTGCAGGGATCCAAGAAGATCACTTTTGGCTTATAAAATATTAAACTAAAGAATTTGGTCAGCTCAATGAATATACATTTAAAAAATAGCTAAACACATATTTTCACTTACCGTATGCATTTAACTATACATTTGGCCCCAGGTCCTCGGAAGGATTTAAAATCAGCCTTCTTGCCATATTTTAACAGCATTAACAACATTTCCATTCTGCACTATAATAATATTATATTAAATAACTATCATACACATTAATGTTACAATGTTGAAGGAGGAAGAAGAAGTTAAAGACTGAAAAAGACCCTGGTTCCAAATTCCCCGAGGACTTTTCTGTGTGGAGTTTCCATGTTCTCCCCTTGTGGGTTCCCTCCAGGTTGTCTGGCTTCCTCCCGCTACCAAAAACATGTCGGTGTGAATTGCTGTTTGTCTTTCTATGCGTGATTCCATGATGAACTGGTGACTTATCAAGGGTGAAGCCCGCCGCACGTGCAAAGTCCACCCCATGATGATGGGAGAGAATAAAGTACAGAACACGATTAAAATGGAATGATGCAAGCGACAAGTTAATGTGGCACACAATCATTATAGATTGTGCAACGTGTGCATGTATGAGTGAGAGAACCCACAGTGTACCCATCCATCCACACATCCACACTTACTTTCCATTCTTTGTACCAGCTTTTTGTCCTTGCTGGACTCCACCGCGCTGAAACTTAAGGCTTGTGTGGGGATATAGAGAACTGTTTTTTCTTCTTTTTTATACACGTGATCTGTATAAAAATTACATTTATTAGTTACATACAGTTATGTATTGTAAGATTTCTCTCTCATGACTCAGAACTCTCAGTATCAGTTCATCATGTGGAAGTTAAAGCCATGCCGCTACAGACGTCAAGAAGAAGTACCATGTGGAGCTGCTGATAACGGCTGTTTCCTCTGAGGTACACACACCTGTGAGGAAGGCAAGGAACGAGTGCATTTCCAGGCTATAGTTGTCCTTCATGCTCGTGCCCCTGAAGGTGCTCAATGCAACAGCAGGGCCATGTGCATCAGTCATGTAAGGGTGAAGGCTCTTAGAAGGGTTGCCACGTATTCTGCCATACTGCATCGACCTATTAAATGTCTCTGATGTGATTATGCTTCCAGGCTTTCGAGAGAAATAGAACAGGTGCTCTACTTCCTGAAGACAGTTATAGATGTGGTGGGGAAGAGATTAAAAAAAAATGCAGAGAGGAAGAGGCATTGAAAAACACACTGTAAAGAAGGAAAAGAGATTCAAAGAATTGCATATCAAATTAATCAATTGGGTACAAGGAGGAAGATGTGCCGTACTGATGATGGAAAGGAATTTTCCACCCGCAGGGTGGCGTCAGCATCCAGGTAAACCACCAAGGTTGTGATAGTGGTGTTCACAATAAACTTGTCCAATGTTGTCTCATTCTCCTCTGTCCAGGACTCTTTAGTTACACGAGGAGCGCACACACGATGGATAAACTAATTCCAGTGGATGAAGGGAAGCCCAATGAAAAAAAGGAATTAGGGAAGAAAGACATTATTTTTTGTCATTGATGTGTCATTGAAAGAAAATGTAACAGTTAATAAACAGCTTTACCTCACAAACAGTCTTGAGGTTCCTGGAGTCTTCCTCCATTTCTTTCAGAGATCCCACCTCAAAAGTTTCATTGGTCTTTGGTTAATGATGCACATCAGTATACAAAAATACATACAGTACTACTACTAATAATAATAATAATCATAATAATGCATTAAAGTCTACTTCAAACCATTCCAACATCTGTATTCGAATAAAAGGCATTCTTGAGATATGACATTTAGCTAAACCTTTGAGCATCTGTAGGGACGGCTAGTGACGTGAAATGCGCTAAACAGTAATACAGTTCAAGTATTCACACAGACCATAAAAAAGTTACTCGTTCGAAATGTTCTACGTGATTAGTACATTAAATCATGTGTGTATGTAACACATTTAACTTAGAATACGACTATTAAGAAAGAAATTACCTGCGTTTGGTTGTCTTGGTAACCAGTAGCAATTTTCACCCGGAAGTGATATCGACAAGTCTTTCCTGCATGGACCGGCAAGATGGCGGCGGACACGCAGGTTTGTGTGGCTGTTTTCTTAGTGGCTTCCTCGCTTAATGAGCAATATTCATGTTTAATAAAAGCTCGATTTGTGGCATACGGAAAATTGATTTCTAATCAATCATTTCGGTGTTGAGCAGCCTTCAACGAGATAAGGCGGCAGAGAACGCAGCGCCTGTCAGGCTGTAAGCGCTGTGCTACGTAGCCTGTGTGACGTCACTAGAATGAGCCGCTGCAGCTAACGATGTGCTAACGGTGGAATGGCTCACATCGTCATTGAGGGGAAACCTGTAGCTTTTAAAAACACCATCTTGCAGACTATCTATTCTGGGTTTTAAATGTCTTGTTATTACAAACTTTGTTCTGATTTCCAACTTGGACAATAATCTTTTGTGATGAGTTCAGCCACACCCTCTAAAAGTAGTATATTTTTAAACGCACAAGTAGTAAGTATATAAAAAATAAGGCACTAAGGAACAGTAATATATAATGTGCTAAAAATTCTGAATGGATTTTTTGAGTTATTTACTTTTCTTTGTTAATTGTGATGATTCTACCAGGTTTCAGATACACTGAAGAGATTTTCTGTAAATGTGACTACGGCCAGTGTCAAAGAGCGCAAGGAGATATTTGGAGAGCTGAAACAATGTCTAAAGCAAAAAGGTGGGTGACTTTTACATGTATTGATTTGTATTATAATTAAAGTAGCCTCATGCTTCTCTTTCAAAATGTGTTTCAGAGTTACCAGAGCCTGCCATCAAAGGTCTATGCAAGCTCTTCTGTCTCACCCTGCACAGATATCAGTAGGTGTAAACCCTCAGCCACAAGTCATGCAAACTTTACAACGTGGAAAATTCTCATTGTTTACGTTTTCCCTGACAGTATTCCTGTGTCGTAGCCCATCGTCACTGATATCCTGTGTGATTGCATGATGCGTTTGCTTCTCAGGGATGCTGCATCACGCAGAGAAGTCCTGTCTGTCATAGCGCAGCTGGCTAAGAGTCACCCTGACATCCTGGCGACAAACCTCCTTCTCTGCCTGCTGAACGGTGGAATCCTGAACAGAAATGGACTGCCCAGGTACTGCTACGAACTTAATCCTGCAATTTACAGTCGCAAAATCCTGCTCTTTTATTATAAGAGAGTGCATGCATCATAAAAGATTTAGCAGCATATATTGGAAATATATAGTTTATAGAAGTATAATGATGCGAGAGCAGAAACATGCTGTAATAGAGTAATACAGCATAACAAGGTTTGCACCGGTTTAAAAATCAGAAATGGGGTCATGCAATAAATGTCAGAAGGGGTCTGTGAGGGAACTTCTTGGGTTGAAAATGATCACCTTGTATTTCTTTTTCTTCATTGATTGTTCAGTAAAAGCTCCGGCTCTGCAGCCTTTGTTGGCTTCTCATGGACCTGCCTTTTAGTCTCCAGTGTGTTTTCTGCCCCAGAGAAGAGAGGAGGAGTCATCTGGAAGAAATTGGTCAGTAAGAGTTGTTTTTCATGAGGAATCTGACCTTGATTTCACCTGATCATCAGGTGTTTCCTTCTTCGTCTCCGGCTGAATAGAGCTGACGAACCTCTCGCCCGACCGAGGTCAGTGCTTTGTTTTGGATGCTGGCGTCTCATTCGGTCTGTCATCCTCTCTGGTAGGTGGCAGTTCAGAGCCTCCTCGTGGCTGAGGTGGCTGGTGGAGCGAAGACTGTGGCTCAGAAATCAAGCCTCAATGGTCTCCGTCGCCTCTGCAACGAGGTGAGTGCAGTGCGCTAGCAGTGAAAGGCACAGGCTGATGTTTTGTTTGCAGGTTGTAACCTGATCAGACTGAAATGCCATTCACTTTCACTTTATTCATTTATTTTCTGAATAAACAAAAAACAAAACAAATCAGACATGAGATATGAAATGGAGCTAGAGGACCTCCTTCAACTGCTCTGAGTCTCTCTCTATTTTTAGTCTTTACTTCAGTCATGCTTGAAAAGCCCAGCTCACATAGGTGTGTTGTGGAGAAAGGGAGCAGAGCTGAAATAGCTCTCTTTGCCAGAATGGGGAACTGTCCAACGGTAGATCAGCAAAGCTCAGCTCGAAGCCACGGTTTTGTCTCGGTTCAGTTGTCTCCTCCTGCTCCTGCAAAGTCATGTCTTTTCCAACTGAGCTGTCTGGGTTCCTACCCCAGTCAAGCCAATCAGTGGAATGTGAAGGGAAATAACGTCCAGAGGCTGCAGATGTTTCCAGGTCTCACCTTCACAAAGTTTATCAGTGCAGGAGCTGGGTCTGCTGGTAATGTCTGAGCAACAAGGGCCTCTCGGTGCAGACAGCAATACGTTGCAATAACATCTGGATTCCATTATTTCTTATGGGAAATATATTTTCTGTTTTCGAACAAATCGATTTTCAAACAATATAACGGAACGAATTATGTTCGAGAACCGAGTTTCCACTGTGCTTTTAAATTTCGGAAAGCCCGTTGTAACTCCGAGTACGTCGTTGAGTGAGGAGCTGCTGTAATGCCTGTACAGAACTCTACCTCATTATCATTAATTGTCCTTCTGTATTATCCCAACATTTCACAAAACGCAGCAGTTCCTCTCCCTAAACGGTGAATAACATTCAGTCAACACTCCAGCAGTCTCACAAACACACCTGTCTGCTCGTGTAGACGCCAGTCTGCACGGTCAGCTTGGATCAGACACCAGAAGTGCTGTGAAATCCAATAACCTGACCAGTTAGCAACACCTAGAAACTCGAGTCCTCGTCCATACAGGCGCGCTGCATTGGTCTGACGCTGTGTTGTCTCTAACAGAGCCCTGGACTAGTGGATCAGTACATCAGCACCCTTTTGAGTCTGGACCAGGCCCCTTCTACTCTGGTCATGCTGGGGATGTGTTTAGACCTCTGCGCTGCTCAAAAGGACAAAACGACAATAGAGAAGCACCGGGTGAGCCTGAACATTTACGACCGAACTTTCAGCTTTTTGAGGCGTATTTAGAATCACTGGGGCTGCTGTGAGCAACCCCCTAACCGCTGTTTCTTTTCAGATCGCTCTATTGGATCTCTACATAAAATCAGTCCTTATGAGCAAAACGAAACCACAGCAACACATTCTGGACAAAAGTGGCTCCTTGCTGCGCCATGTTTCCCACTCAGATTTCAAGGAGCTGCTCCTCCCTACGCTGCAAAAGACGATGCTCCGCAGCCCAGAGAACGCCATGCAGAGTGAGATGCTTTTGGCGTCTGGTGATCGCGTTGAATAAACGTGCGCTTGGGGCTCAGGCAGCTGTCGAGCGGTGAATTAAAACACTGTTTGGTCTCTTTCCAGCCGTCTCCTGCCTGCTGTCCACCATTACGCTCGACCTCAGTCAGTATGCCATGGATATTGGAAAGGCCATTGCAAGTAAGGACTTAATAGATGCTTGGTGGATTTAGTGTCCTATGCATCTTACGGGACATTTTAAACTAGCACTATGGCTGTGCTACCATGGGAACATAATAACAGACTGGTTGTTCAGTTTAGCATCTTAATGTATCCTTGATTACTGCTGTTATGTGTGTTTCAGGCCAGCTGAAAGCTAACAATGCCCAGCTGATGGAGGAGGCAGTCCAGGCAATGCAGAACCTGACCCGGCAGTGCAGCGACCCCACCGCTGTGCAGGACATCGTGACACACCTCTTCGGGATCCTTGGAGGTGAAACCGTTGCTCCAGGATTAGCTTGCGATGTCATTATAATCCTGATTGGTTTTACGGTACTCATAATTGTTGTGGCTGCAGGGTCTGAGGGGAAGCTCACAGTTGTGGCCCAGAAGATGAGTGTGTTGTCTGGTAAGAAGCGTTTACAGTTATAGTTATCCAGAAGATAAGAGTTCCTGTAGACGTTTACTTCATCCTGTGAAATGTGTTGTTGCTTCAGGTATTGCCAGCTGCAGTCATAACGGCGTGTCAGGAACCTCCAGCCAGACTCTCAGCTCTGAAGTCGCTGTGATGTTCATCCCTTATTTACAGCAAGAAGGTATCGTCACGTCTGTCGTCCTCTGCTTCCTGACAGAGCACTGGACAGCGTTGCTAACGGTGCCCGTTGACTATCTGGAGAAAGAGATCTAAATTAGCATAAATTAATTTGTTAATTGGAAAGAATGAAATAGCATTTTTTTACTTACACCGCCAGTCAAAGGTTTGGACACGCCTTCTCATTTAATGGTGTTATTTATTTTCACGACTATTTAAATTGTAGATTCTCACCGAAGGCATAAAAACTAGGAATGAACACGAATGGAACTAGAAAAGCACGCGGGGAGCGCAGACCTCCGCCGAGCAGCTCGTTCCCCTCCTAGCCGGACGGCACGCCGACGATTATGTAACGAACACCAAACATGAAAAGTAAAAGTGAATCAGAGTTGATTTTTTTAACTGATTTTTTTTTTTTTTTGTAAATTTCGTTTTCAATGTTAACTCTTTGAGTGCCATTCACATCAAGGGATGTTTTTTGAAACCCAAACATTCACTGACAACCCCGACATTGAATTCTGCCTCTCTTTTGCAAATTACTCCGGAACGAAAAAGCTCATTGAGAGAAGGCCAAGGGTGTCGACCCTGAGGAATGAACTGGCACGCACACACACACACACACACACACACACTCTGACATCAAATTGGAATTGTTTTCTTGCAATTGGACATGAATAATAATAATACATTACTGACTGACACTTCTACCTGTTGGGCTGGTAGGATATTCAAGCTTAGACTGCTTCTCTAATTAGAGAGGTTGAATGAATAATGTGAATAAATCAAACGTCCTGATTGATCTCTGTTCTCTGCTTGAGTCCTCTGTCTGAGGTCAGGGGAAATTAACAGCTGCCTTAAAGCAGCCGTTCCGTGTGTTGTGTTTTTGGAAGGGGAGCCGATGGCTGAGTCACAGAAGCAGCACATTGAACTCTTTGAAATGCTTTGAGAGGCCACTGTAATAATTCAGTGCAACCTTTCTCTGTTTTATTTAGTTAATGAGGCGACCCTGGTGCATGCGGTGTCTATGCTGTCTCAGTGGTGCAGTCGCCTCACAGTGGAGGTTCCCGCATCTCTGCTGGATTGGTTGAAGAAAGCCTTCACCCTCAAGGCTTCTACATCTCTGGTGCGCCACGCCTACCTGCAGGTCATGCTGGGGGGCTTCAGAGGTCAGTCACACCTTAATGCGCTGCATCACATAAACGGGTTCTTAAATTGAATCCTGCTCTGTTGCTTTCTCCGCTGGTGTTAGGTGACACTCTGGCCCAAGCCTTAGATTTCATGCCCTTGCTCCTCCAAACGGTGGACAAGGCTGTGGCACAAAGCTCCCAGCATGCTCTGCTTGCAGAAGGCGTGGCAGCTTCTGTTCTTTTGAGCCGACTGGCCCTGCTGGAGACACAGTCAGGTGAGGCTTGCATGTCCACCCCGAGGGCTGTTGTAGAACTGTGAGCATGGGGTTAGTTTTTCTCTTTGTTTCTGCAGAGACTAAGTTCTCCAACTTCTGGAATCTGATCTTAGCTGAGAAAAAGCCTCTTTTCACCACAGAGAGGTTCCTCTCCCAGGCCAGCGAGGAAAGTAAGGCATTAGATACCAGCCTAAAGAGCTATCAGTATATTACATTTTTAAGGTCTACTAATGTCTTTTTCTTTTACTCTGTCTTAAGCTCTGCTCACAGTGTTGCAGCTCTGTGAAAGGCTTTTCCTGGACCATGCTCAGAGGCTGAACATCAGCAAATCACAGTGAGTCTGTTAACTTATGGAGCACCTCTGACCTTAAAAATTACTTAAAGCACTTTCATATTGAAGTTGAACTTTGCATATAACAGCAGATGTAATCTTAGAGGCATTATTAGAGCGCATCAAGCCCAAACCATGCAGTATGTTGCTTGGGTTTACAACCTTACAACAAAAACTAAAGATGCTCATCCAAATGTACTATAATTATAGTAGTGAACCTTTGAATGACCATAATACCACTGCGTTAACATAGTTCTTATCTTCTTCATATTTAAAGTAGTTGATTGTATGTTCAATTTTGGCAAAGTTTTACGGCGGATGCCATTCCTGCCTCAACCCTCTGCATTTACCCGGGCTTGGGACGTAAAGTAAAACAGAGTACATGTGTGTGAATGAGAAGGTCCCAGGGGGGACAGTGAGGTTACAAGGAATAGACGGAAAGAAGGTAGAGGACTTCAGGTACCTCGGGTCAACAGTGCAGAGTGATGGAGAGAATGTGGAAAGGAAGTGAAGAATCATGTGCAGGAAGGCTGGAACGGGTGGAGGAAAGTATCAGGTGTGCTCTGTGATAGGATGAAGGGACAGGTCTACAAGACAGTGGTGAGGACAGCCATGATGGACGGCTCAGAGACAGTGGCTCTGAGGAAAAGACAGGAGGTGGAGCTTGAAGTGGAGGAGATGAGATGAGATGAAGAGCATACACAGCAATTATTGTCCATAGCTTTTTATGTAATACAACTGTAGAATCTATGAGACAAGTTCCGATCATTGAATCTGCTGCTGATCACTGTTTAATTTCCGTGTCTGTAACTTGTCATTTAGGATGTATTATCATGCCATTGTGGCAGCGTTGCTGTCTCGCAGCTGGCATGTGAGGAAGAAGGCACAGCAGACGTCCAGGAAGCTGCTCTCGTCTCTGGGTGGATCCAGTCTCGCTTACGGCCTTCTGAGAGAACTCTGCTTGGTCGTTAACAAGCACAAAGTATGTAGTGATCGTGCATCGTCACAGAAAACATGCTGGGACTTATTTATAATGATGAAACTCAGTTTATTGTTACAGTACACTCATTCATTTTCTTTAAAACAAGAGGATCTTAATCGTGTGTACGGGCGAGACGTGTGCCCCACCTCTCGCCCGTTGGGATAGGCTCCAGGCTCCAGTTTAGGGTTGCGTCTCCGTTAGCTGTTGTGGATCAGATACTCTCCTGCAGCTTGAGTGAAAGGAAGCCTGGCTGGTTCTGACTCCGCTGTAACCTTCCAGGTTTTGCCTCAGGACGTCCTCCTATCCGAGTCTGGAGAGCTGACTGACCTGGGTCGCAACTACATTCCTCCTCGTATCCTGCTGGACACGCTGTGTGCCATTTGCTCCCCTGCAAGCCAATGGGGTGACTCCACTGATGCAGAGAACTTTGCCATGGAGGTTCTCCTCATCACTCATCAGCCATCCATAGGTATGAGGAGGAGTTTAAGGCTAGCCGCTGCCATCCCGACACTGGGATCCTGTTTGTGACTGTCGTCTCCGTGTTGTTCAGTCGCAGCTCGCCGTGGCCTCTGGCCGGTTCTGCTCCACTTAATGAACATAAAGGCAGAAGAATTCATAGAGAAGAATCTGGAGGCGATTCTACCACATCTGCTGGAGGTCAATGCCACCAATCAGGTGTGGATGTAACACACCGCCTCATTCTGAATTTGTATTACGCTTTTATTGTCGTGTGTATACATACAATCACTGCACACACACACACACACACACACACACACACACACACACACACACACACGAGATGTCATTTACACTCTACTGCTATTGGGCCCCTTTT